>NW_028226777.1:0-25799 GCF_052327205.1 Somniosus microcephalus
AGAGTGCGTGAGAGAGTGTGAGAGAGAGCGTGAGAGAGTGCGTGAGAGAGAGTGTGAGAGAGAGCGTGAGAGAGAGCGTGAGAGAGTGCGTGAGAGAGTGCGTGAGAGAGTGCGAGAGAGAGAGCGTGAGAGAGTGCGTGAGAGAGTGCGTGAGAGAGTGCGTGAGAGAGAGTGTGAGAGAGTGTGAGAGAGAGCGTGAGAGAGTGCGTGAGAGAGAGTGTGAGAGAGAGCGTGAGAGAGTGCGTGAGAGAGAGTGTGAGAGAGAGTGTGAGAGAGTGCGTGAGAGAGTGTGAGAGAGAGCGTGAGAGAGTGCGTGAGAGAGAGTGTGAGAGAGAGCGTGAGAGAGAGCGTGAGAGAGTGCGTGAGAGAGTGCGTGAGAGAGTGCGTGAGAGAGTGCGTGAGAGAGTGCGAGAGAGAGCGTGAGAGAGTGCGTGAGAGAGTGCGTGAGAGAGTGCGTGAGAGAGAGTGAGAGAGTGTGAGAGAGAGCGTGAGAGAGTGCGTGAGAGTGTGAGAGAGCGTGAGAGAGTGCGTGAGAGAGAGTGTGAGAGAGAGCGTGAGAGAGTGCGTGAGAGAGTGCGTGAGAGAGAGTGTGAGAGAGAGGTGAGAGAGTGTGAGAGAGTGCGTGAGAGAGTGCGTGAGAGAGTGCGTGAGAGAGAGTGTGAGAGAGTGCGTGAGAGAGAGCGTGAGAGAGTGCGTGAGAGAGTGTGAGAGAGAGCGTGAGAGAGTGCGTGAGAGAGTGCGTGAGAGAGTGCGTGAGAGAGTGCGTGAGAGAGTGCGTGAGAGAGTGCGTGAGAGAGAGCGTGAGAGAGTGCGTGAGAGAGTGCGTGAGAGAGTGCGTGAGAGAGAGTGTGAGAGAGCGTGAGAGAGTGCGTGAGAGAGTGCGTGAGAGAGTGTGTGAGAGAGTGGTGAGAGAGTGCGTGAGAGAGTGCGTGAGAGAGAGAGCGTGAGAGAGTGCGTGAGAGAGTGTGTGAGAGAGTGTGAGAGAGTGCGTGAGAGAGTGCGTGAGAGAGAGAGCGTGAGAGAGTGCGTGAGAGAGTGTGTGAGAGAGTGCGTGAGAGAGAGCGTGAGAGAGCGTGAGAGAGTGCGTGAGAGAGAGCGTGAGAGAGTGCGTGAGAGAGAGTGTGAGAGAGAGCGTGAGAGAGTGCGTGAGAGAGTGCGTGAGAGAGTGCGTGAGAGAGTGTGTGAGAGAGTGCGTGAGAGAGTGCGTGAGAGAGAGCGTGAGAGAGTGCGTGAGAGAGTGCGTGAGAGAGAGCGTGAGAGAGTGCGTGAGAGAGTGTGAGAGAGTGTGAGAGAGAGAGTGTGAGAGAGAGTGTGAGAGAGCGTGAGAGAGTGCGTGAGAAAGTGCGTGAGAGAGTGCGTGAGAGAGAGCGTGAGAGAGAGCGTGAGAGAGTGCGTGAGAGAGAGTGTGAGAGAGAGCGTGAGAGAGTGCGTGAGAGAGAGCGTGAGAGAGAGCGTGAGAGAGAGCGTGAGAGAGTGCGTGAGAGAGAGCGTGAGAGAGAGCGTGAGAGAGAGCGTGAGAGAGTGCGTGAGAGTGTGCGTGACAGAGAGCGTGAGAGAGTGCGTGAGAGAGTGCGTGAGAGAGAGCGTGAGAGAGAGCGTGAGAGAGTGCGTGAGAGAGAGCGTGAGAGAGTGCGTGAGAGAGTGCGTGAGAGAGTGCGTGAGAGAGAGCGTGAGAGAGTGTGTGAGAGAGAGCGTGAGAGAGTGCGTGAGAGAGTGTGTGAGAGAGTGTGTGAGAGAGAGTGTGAGAGAGAGCGTGAGAGAGTGCGTGAGAGAGAGCGTGAGAGAGAGCGTGAGAGAGAGCGTGAGAGAGAGCGTGAGAGAGTGCGTGAGAGAGTGCGTGACAGAGAGCGTGAGAGAGTGCGTGAGAGAGTGCGTGAGAGAGAGCGTGAGAGAGAGCGTGAGAGAGTGCGTGAGAGAGAGCGTGAGAGAGTGCGTGAGAGAGTGCGTGAGAGAGTGCGTGAGAGAGAGCGTGAGAGAGTGTGTGAGAGAGAGCGTGAGAGAGTGCGTGAGAGAGTGTGTGAGAGAGTGTGTGAGAGAGTGTGTGAGAGAGTGTGTGAGAGAGTGTGAGAGAGAGTGCGTGAGAGAGAGTGTGAGAGAGAGCGTGAGAGAGTGCGTGAGAGAGTGCGTGAGAGAGTGCGTGAGAGCGTGAGAGAGAGCGTGAGAGAGTGCGTGAGAGAGTGCGTGAGAGAGTGCGTGAGAGAGTGCGTGAGAGAGAGCGTGAGAGAGAGCGTGAGAGAGTGCGTGAGAGAGTGCGTGAGAGAGTGCGTGAGAGAGAGCGTGAGAGAGAGCGTGAGAGAGTGCGTGAGAGAGTGCGTGAGAGAGAGCGTGAGAGAGAGCGTGAGAGAGAGCGTGAGAGAGAGCGTGAGAGAGAGCGTGAGAGAGAGCGTGAGAGAGAGCGTGAGAGAGAGTGTGAGAGAGAGCGTGAGAGAGAGTGCGTGAGAGCGTGAGAGAGAGCGTGAGAGAGTGCGTGAGAGAGTGCGTGAGAGAGAGCGTGAGAGAGAGCGTGAGAGAGAGCGTGAGAGAGAGCGTGAGAGAGAGTGTGAGAGAGAGCGTGAGAGAGAGTGCGTGAGAGAGAGCGTGAGAGAGTGTGTGAGAGAGAGCGTGAGAGAGAGCGTGAGAGAGTGCGTGAGAGAGTGCGTGAGAGAGTGCGTGAGAGAGAGCGTGAGAGAGTGCGTGAGAGAGTGCGTGAGAGAGAGCGTGAGAGAGAGCGTGAGAGGAGAGAGCGTGAGAGAGAGCGTGAGAGAGAGCGTGAGAGAGAGCGTGAGAGAGTGCGAGAGAGAGTGCGAGAGAGAGTGTGAGAGAGAGCGTGAGAGAGAGCGTGAGAGAGTGCGTGAGAGAGAGCGTGAGAGAGTGCGTGAGAGAGAGCGTGAGAGAGAGCGTGAGAGAGTGCGTGAGAGAGTGCGTGAGAGAGAGCGTGAGAGAGAGCGTGAGAGAGAGCGTGAGAGAGTGCGTGAGAGAGTGCGAGAGAGAGTGTGAGAGAGAGTGTGAGAGAGAGCGTGAGAGAGAGCGTGAGAGAGTGCGTGAGAGAGTGTGAGAGAGAGCGTGAGAGAGAGCGTGAGAGAGTGTGAGAGAGTGCGTGAGAGAGCGCGTGAGAGAGTGCGAGAGAGTGCGTGAGAGAGAGCGTGAGAGAGAGCGTGAGAGAGTGCGTGAGAGAGAGTGTGAGAGAGTGCGTGAGAGAGAGTGAGAGAGTGCGTGAGAGAGTGCGTGAGAGAGAGCGTGAGAGAGTGCGTGAGAGAGAGTGTGAGAGAGTGCGTGAGAGAGAGTGTGAGAGAGTGCGTGAGAGAGTGCGTGAGAGAGAGTGTGAGAGAGAGCGTGAGAGAGGGCGTGAGAGAGTGCGTGAGAGAGTGCGTGAGAGAGTGTGTGAGAGAGAGCGTGAGAGAGTGCGTGAGAGAGAGTGTGAGAGAGTGTGTGAGAGAGTGCGTGAGAGAGTGCGTGAGAGAGTGCGTGAGAGAGTGCGTGAGAGAGTGTGTGAGAGAGTGTGTGAGAGAGTGCTTGAGAGAGTGTGTGAGAGAGTGCGTGAGAGAGAGCGTGGGAGAGAGTGTGAGAGAGTGCGTGAGAGAGTGTGTGAGAGAGTGTGTGAGAGAGTGCGTGAGAGAGAGTGTGTGAGAGAGCGTGAGAGAGAGCGTGAGAGAGAGCGTGAGAGAGTGCGTGAGAGAGAGCGTGAGAGAGAGAGTGAGAGAGAGCGTGAGAGAGAGCGTGAGAGAGTGTGTGAGAGAGTGCGTGAGAGAGTGTGAGAGAGAGCGTGAGAGAGTGTGTGAGAGAGTGTGTGAGAGAGAGTGTGAGAGAGTGTGTGAGAGAGTGCGTGAGAGAGTGTGTGAGAGAGTGCGTGAGAGAGTGCGTGAGAGAGTGTGTGAGAGAGTGTGTGAGAGAGAGCGTGAGAGAGTGTGTGAGAGAGTGCGTGAGAGAGAGCGTGGGAGAGAGTGTGAGAGAGAGCGTGAGAGAGAGCGTGAGAGAGTGCGTGAGAGAGTGCGTGAGAGAGAGCGTGAGAGAGTGCGTGAGAGAGTGCGTGAGAGAGAGCGTGAGAGAGTGTGTGAGAGAGTGCGTGAGAGAGTGTGAGAGAGAGTGTGAGAGAGTGCGTGAGAGAGTGTGAGAGAGAGTGTGAGAGAGAGCGTGAGAGAGTGTGAGAGAGAGCGTGAGAGAGTGCGTGAGAGAGTGCGTGAGAGAGTGCGTGAGAGAGAGCGTGAGAGAGAGTGTGAGAGAGAGCGTGAGAGAGTGTGAGAGAGAGCATGAGAGAGTGCGTGAGAGAGTGTGAGAGAGTGTGTGAGAGAGTGCGTGAGAGAGTGTGAGAGAGTGTGAGAGAGAGTGCGTGAGAGAGAGCGTGAGAGAGTGTGTGAGAGAGTGCGTGAGAGAGTGTGAGAGAGAGTGTGAGAGAGTGCGTGAGAGAGTGTGAGAGAGAGTGTGAGAGAGAGCGTGAGAGAGTGTGAGAGAGAGCGTGAGAGAGTGCGTGAGAGAGTGCGTGAGAGAGTGCGTGAGAGAGTGCGTGAGAGAGAGCGTGAGAGAGTGCGTGAGAGAGTGCGTGAGAGAGTGTGTGAGAAAGTGCGTGAGAGAGTGCGTGAGAGAGTGTGTGAGAGAGAGTGTGAGAGAGAGCGTGAGAGAGTGCGTGAGAGAGTGCGTGAGAAAGTGCGTGAGAGAGTGCGTGAGAGAGTGCGTGAGAGAGTGCGTGAGAGAGTGCGTGAGAGAGTGTGTGAGAGAGTGTGAGAGAGAGCGTGAGAGAGAGCGTGAGAGAGTGTGAGAGAGTGCGTGAGAGAGAGTGTGAGAGAGTGTGAGAGAGTGCGTGAGAGAGTGTGTGAGAGAGAGTGTGAGAGAGTGTGTGAGAGAGTGCGTGAGAGAGTGTGAGAGAGTGTGAGAGAGTGTGAGAGAGTGCGTGAGAGAGTGCGTGAGAGAGTGCATGAGAGAGTGCGTGAGAGAGTGCGTGAGAGAGTGTGTGAGAGAGTGTGAGAGAGAGCGTGAGAGAGTGTGAGAGAGTGCGTGAGAGAGTGCGTGAGAGAGTGCGTGAGAGAGTGTGTGAGAGAGAGTGTGAGAGAGTGTGAGAGAGTGCGTGAGAGAGTGCGTGAGAGAGTGTGTGAGAGAGAGTGTGAGAGAGTGTGAGAGAGAGCGTGAGAGAGTGCGTGAGAGAGTGCGTGAGAGAGAGCGTGAGAGAGAGTGTGAGAGAGTGTGTGAGAGAGTGTGTGAGAGAGCGTGTGAGAGAGTGCGTGAGAGAGTGTGTGAGAGAGTGCGTGAGAGAGTGCGTGAGAGAGTGCGTGAGAGAGTGTGTGAGAGAGTGCGTGAGAGAGTGCGTGAGAGAGTGCGTGAGAGAGCGTGAGAGAGAGCGTGAGAGAGAGCGTGAGAGAGTGTGAGAGAGTGCGTGAGAGAGTGTGTGAGAGTGCGTGAGAGAGTGTGAGAGAGTGCGTGAGAGAGAGTGTGAGAGAGTGTGAGAGAGTGCGTGAGAGAGTGTGTGAGAGAGTGCGTGAGAGAGAGCGTGAGAGTGCGTGAGAGAGTGCGTGAGAGAGAGCGTGAGAGAGTGTGTGAGAGAGTGCGTGAGAGAGAGTGTGAGAGAGTGTGAGAGAGAGCGTGAGAGAGTGTGTGAGAGAGCGTGAGAGAGTTTGTGAGAGAGTGTGTGAGAGAGTGCGTGAGAGAGTGCGTGAGAGAGTGTGAGAGAGAGCGTGAGAGAGTGTGTGAGAGAGTGTGAGAGAGTGTGTGAGAGAGTGCGTGAGAGAGTGCGTGAGAGAGTGCGTGAGAGAGTGCGTGAGAGAGAGTGTGAGAGAGAGCGTGAGAGAGAGCGTGAGAGAGTGCGTGAGAGAGAGTGTGAGAGAGAGCGTGAGAGAGTGCGTGAGAGAGTGTGTGAGAGAGAGCGTGAGAGAGAGCGTGAGAGAGTGCGTGAGAGAGTGCGTGAGAGAGTGCGTGAGAGAGTGCGTGAGAGAGAGCGTGAGAGAGAGCGTGAGAGAGTGCGTGAGAGAGTGCGTGAGAGAGTGCGTGAGAGAGAGCGTGAGAGAGTGCGTGAGAGAGAGCGTGAGAGAGAGCGTGAGAGAGAGCGTGAGAGAGTGCGTGAGAGAGTGCGTGAGAGAGTGCGTGAGAGAGTGCGTGAGAGAGAGCGTGAGAGAGAGTGTGAGAGAGAGCGTGAGAGAGAGCGTGAGAGAGTGCGTGAGAGAGTGTGTGAGAGAGAGCGTGAGAGAGAGCGTGAGAGAGTGCGTGAGAGAGTGTGTGAGAGAGTGCGTGAGAGAGAGCGTGAGAGAGTGCGTGAGAGAGAGCGTGAGAGAGAGCGTGAGAGAGTGTGAGAGAGTGCGTGAGAGAGAGCGTGAGAGAGAGCGTGAGAGAGCGTGAGAGAGTGCGTGAGAGAGTGTGAGAGAGTGCGTGAGAGAGAGCGTGAGAGAGTGCGTGAGAGAGTGCGTGAGAGAGTGTGAGAGAGTGTGTGAGAGAGTGCGTGAGAGAGTGCGTGAGAGAGTGCGTGAGAGAGTGCGTGAGAGAGAGTGTGAGAGAGTGCGTGAGAGAGTGAGAGAGAGTGCGTGAGAGAGTGTGTGAGAGAGAGCGTGAGAGAGAGTGTGAGAGAGAGCGTGAGAGAGAGCGTGAGAGAGTGTGAGAGAGTGCGTGAGAGAGAGTGTGAGAGAGTGTGTGAGAGAGTGCGTGAGAGAGTGCGTGAGAGAGAGCGTGAGAGAGTGCGTGAGAGAGTGCGTGAGAGAGTGCGTGAGAGAGTGCGTGAGAGAGAGCGTGAGAGAGTGCGTGAGAGAGTGCGTGAGAGAGTGTGAGAGAGAGTGCGTGAGAGAGAGCGTGAGAGAGAGTGCGTGAGAGAGTGCGTGAGAGAGAGCGTGAGAGAGTGTGTGAGAGAGTGTGAGAGAGAGAGCGTGAGAGAGTGCGTGAGAGAGAGCGTGAGAGAGAGCGTGAGAGAGAGTGAGAGAGAGAGCGTGAGAGAGTGCGTGAGAGAGTGCGTGAGAGAGAGCGTGAGAGAGAGTGTGAGAGAGAGTGTGAGAGAGTGCGTGAGAGAGTGCGTGAGAGAGTGTGTGAGAGAGTGCGTGAGAGAGTGTGAGAGAGAGTGCGTGAGAGAGAGCGTGAGAGAGAGTGCGTGAGAGAGTGCGTGAGAGAGTGCGTGAGAGAGAGCGTGAGAGAGAGTGAGAGAGAGAGCGTGAGAGAGTGCGTGAGAGAGAGCGTGAGAAAGTGCGTGAGAGAGAGCGTGAGAGAGAGCGTGAGAGAGAGCGTGAGAGAGAGCGTGAGAGAGAGCGTGAGAGAGAGCGTGAGAGAGTGCGTGAGAGAGAGCGTGAGAGAGAGCGTGAGAGAGTGCGTGAGAGAGCGTGAGAGAGTGCGTGAGAGAGTGCGTGAGAGAGTGTGAGAGAGTGCGTGAGAGAGTGCGTGAGAGAGTGCGTGAGAGAGTGCGAGAGAGTGCGTGAGAGAGTGCGTGAGAGAGTGCGTGAGAGAGTGTGAGAGAGTGCGTGAGAGAGTGCGTGAGAGAGTGTGAGAGAGTGCGTGAGAGAGTGCGTGAGAGAGTGTGAGAGAGTGCGTGAGAGAGTGCGTGAGAGAGTGTGAGAGAGTGCGTGAGAGAGTGCGTGAGAGAGAGCGTGAGAGAGAGTGTGAGAGAGTGTGAGAGAGAGTGTGAGAGAGTGTGTGAGAGAGAGCGTGAGAGAGAGCGTGAGAGAGTGCGTGAGAGAGTGCGTGAGAGAGTGCGTGAGAGAGAGCGTGAGAGAGTGCGTGAGAGAGAGCGTGAGAGAGTGCGTGAGAGAGAGCGTGAGAGAGTGCGTGAGAGAGAGTGCGTGAGAGAGTGCGTGAGAGAGAGTGTGAGAGAGAGCGTGAGAGAGTGCGTGAGAGAGAGCGTGAGAGAGAGCGTGAGAGAGAGCGTGAGAGAGTGCGTGAGAGAGAGTGCGTGAGAGAGTGCGTGAGAGAGTGCGTGAGAGAGTGCGTGAGAGAGAGCGTGAGAGAGTGCGTGAGAGAGAGCGTGAGAGAGTGCGTGAGAGAGAGTGCGTGAGAGAGTGCGTGAGAGAGAGTGTGAGAGAGAGCGTGAGAGAGAGCGTGAGAGAGTGTGTGAGAGAGAGTGTGAGAGAGTGCGTGAGAGAGAGTGTGAGAGAGAGCGTGAGAGAGTGCGTGAGAGAGTGTGTGAGAGAGTGCGTGAGAGAGAGCGTGAGAGAGTGCGTGAGAGAGAGCGTGAGAGAGTGCGTGAGAGAGAGCGTGAGAGAGTGCGTGAGAGAGAGCGTGAGAGAGAGCGTGAGAGAGTGTGAGAGAGAGTGCGTGAGAGAGTGCGTGAGAGAGTGTGTGAGAGAGTGCGTGAGAGAGCGTGAGAGAGTGTGAGAGAGAGAGAGCGTGAGAGAGAGTGTGAGAGAGTGCGTGAGAGAGTGCGTGAGAGAGAGCGTGAGAGAGTGTGAGAGAGAGAGAGCGTGAGAGAGAGTGTGAGAGAGTGCGTGAGAAAGTGCGTGAGAGAGAGCGTGAGAGAGAGCGTGAGAGAGAGTGAGAGAGAGAGCGTGAGAGAGTGCGTGAGAGAGTGCGTGAGAAAGTGCGTGAGAGAGAGCGTGAGAGAGAGCGTGAGAGAGAGCGTGAGAGAGAGCGTGAGAGAGAGCGTGAGAGAGAGCGTGAGAGAGTGCGTGAGAGAGAGCGTGAGAGAGAGCGTGAGAGAGTGCGTGAGAGAGCGTGAGAGAGTGCGTGAGAGAGTGCGTGAGAGAGTGTGAGAGAGTGCGTGAGAGAGTGCGTGAGAGAGTGCGAGAGAGTGCGTGAGAGAGTGCGTGAGAGAGTGCGTGAGAGAGTGTGAGAGAGTGCGTGAGAGAGTGCGTGAGAGAGTGTGAGAGAGTGCGTGAGAGAGTGCGTGAGAGAGTGTGAGAGAGTGCGTGAGAGAGTGCGTGAGAGAGTGTGAGAGAGTGCGTGAGAGAGTGCGTGAGAGAGAGCGTGAGAGAGAGTGTGAGAGAGTGTGAGAGAGAGTGTGAGAGAGTGTGTGAGAGAGAGCGTGAGAGAGAGCGTGAGAGAGTGCGTGAGAGAGTGCGTGAGAGAGTGCGTGAGAGAGTGCGTGAGAGAGAGCGTGAGAGAGTGCGTGAGAGAGAGCGTGAGAGAGTGCGTGAGAGAGAGCGTGAGAGAGTGCGTGAGAGAGAGTGCGTGAGAGAGTGCGTGAGAGAGAGTGTGAGAGAGAGCGTGAGAGAGTGCGTGAGAGAGAGCGTGAGAGAGAGCGTGAGAGAGAGCGTGAGAGAGTGCGTGAGAGAGAGTGTGAGAGAGAGTGCGTGAGAGAGTGCGTGAGAGAGTGCGTGAGAGAGTGCGTGAGAGAGAGCGTGAGAGAGTGCGTGAGAGAGAGCGTGAGAGAGTGCGTGAGAGAGAGTGCGTGAGAGAGTGCGTGAGAGAGAGTGTGAGAGAGAGCGTGAGAGAGAGCGTGAGAGAGTGTGTGAGAGAGAGTGTGAGAGAGTGCGTGAGAGAGAGTGTGAGAGAGAGCGTGAGAGAGTGCGTGAGAGAGTGTGTGAGAGAGTGCGTGAGAGAGAGCGTGAGAGAGTGCGTGAGAGAGAGCGTGAGAGAGTGCGTGAGAGAGAGCGTGAGAGAGTGCGTGAGAGAGAGCGTGAGAGAGAGCGTGAGAGAGCTGAGAGAGTGTGAGAGAGAGTGCGTGAGAG
Organism: Somniosus microcephalus; assembly: GCF_052327205.1. NCBI lineage: Eukaryota > Metazoa > Chordata > Chondrichthyes > Squaliformes > Somniosidae > Somniosus > Somniosus microcephalus. The sequence goes on from NW_028226777.1 coordinate 9,543, forward strand.
AGTGCGAGAGAGTGTGTGAGAGAGTGCGTGAGAGAGCGTGAGAGAGTGTGAGAGAGAGAGAGCGTGAGAGAGAGTGTGAGAGAGTGCGTGAGAGAGTGCGTGAGAGAGAGCGTGAGAGAGTGTGAGAGAGAGAGAGCGTGAGAGAGAGTGTGAGAGAGTGCGTGAGAGAGTGCGTGAGAAAGTGCGTGAGAGAGAGCGTGAGAGAGAGCGTGAGAGAGAGCGTGAGAGAGTGCGTGAGAGAGAGCGTGAGAGAGAGCGTGAGAGAGTGTGAGAGAGAGAGCGTGAGAGAGTGCGTGAGAGAGAGCGTGAGAGAGAGCGTGAGAGAGTGTGAGAGAGTGCGTGAGAGAGTGCGTGAGAGAGTGTGAGAGAGTGCGTGAGAGAGAGCGTGAGAGAGTGCGTGAGAGAGTGCGTGAGAGAGTGTGAGAGAGTGTGTGAGAGAGAGTGTGAGAGAGAGCGTGAGAGAGAGCGTGAGAGAGTGCGTGAGAGAGTGCGTGAGAGAGTGCGTGAGAGAGTGTGAGAGAGTGCGTGAGAGAGAGCGTGAGAGAGTGCGTGAGAGAGAGCGTGAGAGAGAGCGTGAGAGTGTGAGAGAGTGCGTGAGAGAGAGCGTGAGAGAGAGCGTGAGAGAGTGTGAGAGAGTGCGTGAGAGAGTGCGTGAGAGAGTGCGTGAGAGAGAGTGTGAGAGAGTGCGTGAGAGAGTGTGTGAGAGAGAGCGTGAGAGAGTGCGTGAGAGAGTGCGTGAGAGAGTGCGTGAGAGAGAGCGTGAGAGAGTGCGTGAGAGAGAGCGTGAGAGAGTGCGTGAGAGAGTGCGTGAGAGAGTGTGAGAGAGTGTGTGAGAGAGAGTGTGAGAGAGAGCGTGAGAGAGAGCGTGAGAGAGTGCGTGAGAGAGTGCGTGAGAGAGTGTGTGAGAGAGTGCGTGAGAGAGAGCGTGAGAGAGAGTGTGAGAGAGAGCGTGAGAGAGAGCGTGAGAGAGAGCGTGAGAGAGAGCGTGAGAGAGAGCGTGAGAGAGTGCGTGAGAGAGAGTGCGTGAGAGAGTGCGTGAGAGAGAGCGTGAGAGAGAGCGTGAGAGAGTGTGAGAGAGAGTGCGTGAGAGAGTGTGTGAGAGAGAGCGTGAGAGAGTGTGAGAGAGAGTGTGAGAGAGTGTGAGAGAGAGCGTGAGAGAGTGTGAGAGAGTGCGTGAGAGAGTGCGGAGAGAGTGTGTGAGAGAGTGCGTGAGAGAGTGTGTGAGAGAGAGCGTGAGAGAGTGTGAGAGAGAGTGCGTGAGTGAGTGCGTGAGAGAGAGCGTGAGAGAGTGCGTGAGAGAGAGCGTGAGAGAGAGCGAGAGAGTGCGTGAGAGAGTGCGTGAGAGAGAGCGTGAGAGAGTGTGAGAGAGAGTGCGTGAGAGAGAGTGTGAGAGAGAGCGTGAGAGTGTGTGAGAGAGAGCGTGAGAGAGTGTGAGAGAGAGCGTGAGAGAGTGCGTGAGAGAGTGCGTGAGAGAGTGTGTGAGAGAGTGCGTGAGAGAGTGTGTGAGAGAGTGCGTGAGAGAGTGTGTGAGAGAGAGCGTGAGAGAGTGTGAGAGAGAGTGCGTGAGAGAGTGCGTGAGAGAGTGCGTGAGAGAGTGCGTGAGAGAGAGCGTGAGAGAGAGCGAGAGAGTGCGTGAGAGAGTGTGTGAGAGAGTGTGAGAGAGAGCGTGAGAGAGTGTGAGAGAGAGTGTGCGTGAGAGAGAGCGTGAGAGAGTGTGTGAGAGAGTGCGTGAGAGAGTGTGTGAGAGAGAGCGTGAGAGAGTGTGAGAGAGAGTGCGTGAGAGAGTGCGTGAGAGAGTGCGTGAGAGAGTGCGTGAGAGAGAGCGTGAGAGAGAGCGAGAGAGTGCGTGAGAGAGTGTGTGAGAGAGTGTGAGAGAGAGCGTGAGAGAGAGTGCGTGAGAGAGTGTGTGAGAGAGAGCGTGAGAGAGTGTGAGAGAGAGTGCGTGAGAGAGTGCGTGAGAGAGAGCGTGAGAGAGTGCGTGAGAGAGAGCGTGAGAGAGAGCGTGAGAGAGAGCGAGAGAGTGCGTGAGAGAGTGCGTGAGAGAGAGCGTGAGAGAGTGTGAGAGAGAGTGCGTGAGAGAGAGTGTGAGAGAGAGCGTGAGAGAGAGCGTGAGAGAGTGCGTGAGAGAGAGCGTGAGAGAGAGCGTGAGAGAGTGCGTGAGAGAGTGCGTGAGAGAGTGCGTGAGAGAGTGTGTGAGAGAGTGCGTGAGAGAGAGTGTGAGAGAGAGCGTGAGAGAGTGCGTGAGAGAGAGCGTGAGAGAGTGCGTGAGAGAGAGTGTGAGAGAGAGCGTGAGAGAGTGCGTGAGAGAGAGCGTGAGAGAGAGCGAGAGAGTGCGTGAGAGAGTGCGTGAGAGAGAGCGTGAGAGAGAGCGAGAGAGTGCGTGAGAGAGTGCGTGAGAGAGTGCGTGAGAGAGAGCGTGAGAGAGTGTGAGAGAGAGAGCGTGAGAGAGTGCGTGAGAGAGAGTGCGTGAGAGAGTGCGTGAGAGAGAGCGTGAGAGAGAGCGAGAGAGTGCGTGAGAGAGTGCGTGAGAGAGAGCGTGAGAGAGTGTGAGAGAGAGAGCGTGAGAGAGTGCGTGAGAGAGTGCGTGAGAGAGAGTGTGTGAGAGAGAGCGTGAGAGAGTGTGAGAGAGAGAGCGTGAGAGAGTGCGTGAGAGAGTGCGTGAGAGAGAGTGCGTGAGAGAGTGCGTGAGAGAGTGCGTGAGAGAGAGCGTGAGAGAGTGCGTGAGAGAGTGTGAGAGAGAGAGTGTGAGAGAGAGTGTGAGAGAGTGTGAGAGAGAGAGCGTGAGAGAGAGCGTGAGAGAGTGTGTGAGAGAGCGTGAGAGAGAGAGTGTGAGAGAGAGTGTGAGAGAGTGTGAGAGAGAGAGCGTGAGAGTGCGTGAGAGAGTGTGAGAGAGAGAGCGTGAGAGAGAGCGTGAGAGAGTGTGAGAGAGAGAGTGCGTGAGAGAGTGTGTGAGAGAGAGTGCGTGAGAAAGTGTGTGAGAGAGTGTGTGAGAGAGTGCGTGAGAGAGAGCGTGAGAGAGTGCGTGAGAGAGAGAGCGTGAGAGAGTGTGAGAGAGAGTGCGTGAGAGAGTGTGTGAGAGAGAGTGTGAGAGAGAGTGTGAGAGAGTGTGAGAGAGAGAGTGTGAGAGAGAGTGTGAGAGAGTGTGAGAGAGAGAGTGTGAGAGAGAGTGTGAGAGAGTGTGAGAGAGAGAGTGCGTGAGAGAGTGTGAGAGAGAGTGTGAGAGAGTGTGAGAGAGAGAGCGTGAGAGAGAGCGTGAGAGAGAGTGTGAGAGAGTGCGTGAGAGAGTGTGTGAGAGAGTTCGTGAGAGAGTGTGAGAGAGAGTGCGTGAGAGAGAGTGTGAGAGAGTGCGTGAGAGAGTGCGTGAGAGAGAGCGTGAGAGAGTGTGTGAGAGAGTGTGAGAGAGTGCGTGAGAGAGTGTGAGAGAGAGTGCGTGAGAGAGTGCGTGAGAGAGAGCGTGAGAGAGAGCGTGAGAGAGTGTGAGAGAGAGTGTGAGAGAGAGCGTGAGAGAGAGCGTGAGAGAGAGTGTGAGAGAGAGCGTGAGAGAGAGTGTGAGAGAGAGCGTGAGAGAGTGCGTGAGAGAGTGCGTGAGAGAGTGCGTGAGAGAGAGTGTGAGAGAGTGCGTGAGAGAGAGCGTGAGAGAGTGCGTGAGAGAGTGCGTGAGAGAGTGTGTGAGAGAGTGTGTGAGAGAGTGCGTGAGAGAGAGCGTGAGAGAGAGCGTGAGAGAGAGCGTGAGAGAGAGTGTGAGAGAGTGCGTGAGAGAGAGTGTGAGAGAGTGCGTGAGAGAGTGCGTGAGAGAGAGTGTGAGAGAGTGCGTGAGAGAGTGTGAGAGAGTGCGTGAGAGAGTGCGTGAGAGAGAGTGTGAGAGAGTGCGTGAGAGAGTGCGTGAGAGAGAGTGTGAGAGAGTGCGTGAGAGAGAGCGTGAGAGAGTGTGTGAGAGAGTGCGTGAGAGAGTGCGTGAGAGAGAGCGTGAGAGAGTGCGTGAGAGAGTGCGTGAGAGAGAGCGTGAGAGAGTGTGAGAGAGAGAGCGTGAGAGAGTGCGTGAGAGAGTGCGTGAGAGAGTGTGTGAGAGAGAGCGTGAGAGAGTGTGTGAGAGAGAGCGTGAGAGAGAGTGTGTGAGAGAGTGCGTGAGAGAGTGCGTGAGAGAGTGCGTGAGAGAGTGCGTGAGAGAGAGTGCGTGAGAAAGTGTGTGAGAGAGTGCGTGAGAGAGAGTGTGAGAGAGTGTGCGTGAGAGAGAGTGTGAGAGAGTGTGCGTGAGAGAGAGCGTGAGAGAGTGCGTGAGAGAGAGCGTGAGAGAGTGTGTGAGAGAGAGTGCGTGAGAGAGAGTGTGAGAGAGTGCGTGAGAGAGTGTGAGAGAGTGTGCGTGAGAGAGAGTGTGAGAGAGTGCGTGAGAGAGAGCGTGAGAGAGTGCGTGAGAGAGTGCGTGAGAGAGAGTGCGTGAGAAAGTGTGAGAGAGAGTGTGTGAGAGAGTGCGTGAGAGAGTGCGTGAGAGAGTGCGTGAGAGAGAGTGTGAGAGAGAGTGCGTGAGAGAGTGTGTGAGAGAGAGCGTGAGAGAGAGCGTGAGAGAGTGCGTGAGAGAGTGTGAGAGAGTGTGCGTGAGAGAGAGTGTGAGAGAGTGTGTGAGAGAGAGTGCGTGAGAGAGAGTGTGAGAGAGTGCGTGAGAGAGTGTGAGAGAGTGTGCGTGAGAGAGAGTGTGAGAGAGTGCGTGAGAGAGTGCGTGAGAGAGTGCGTGAGAGAGAGTGCGTGAGAGAGAGAGTGAGAGAGTGTGTGAGAGAGTGTGTGAGAGAGAGTGTGTGAGAGAGTGCGTGAGAGAGTGTGAGAGAGTGCGTGAGAGAGAGTGTGAGAGAGTGCGTGAGAGAGAGCGTGAGAGAGAGCGTGAGAGAGTGCGTGAGAGAGTGTGTGAGAGAGTGCGTGAGAGAGAGCGTGAGAGAGTGCGTGAGAGAGTGCGTGAGAGAGTGTGTGAGAGAGAGCGTGAGAGAGTGTGTGAGAGAGAGCGTGAGAGAGAGTGTGTGAGAGAGAGTGTGTGAGAGAGAGCGTGAGAGAGAGTGTGTGAGAGAGAGCGTGAGAGAGTGCGTGAGAGAGTGCGTGAGAGAGTGTGTGAGAGAGAGCGTGAGAGAGAGTGTGTGAGAGAGAGTGTGTGAGAGAGTGCGTGAGAGAGTGTGTGAGAGAGTGCGTGAGAGAGTGCGTGAGAGAGTGCGTGAGAGAGTGTGTGAGAGAGAGCGTGAGAGAGAGTGTGTGAGAGAGTGCGTGAGAGAGTGCGTGAGAGAGTGCGTGAGAGAGTGTGTGAGAAAGTGTGTGAGAGAGAGTGTGAGAGAGTGCGTGAGAGAGTGTGTGAGAGAGTGCGTGAGAGAGTGTGAGAGAGAGCGTGAGAGAGTGTGTGAGAGAGAGAGTGAGAGAGAGCGTGAGAGAGTGCGTGAGAGAGTGCGTGAGAGAGAGCGTGAGAGAGTGCGTGAGAGAGAGCGTGAGAGAGAGCGTGAGAGAGAGTGCGTGAGAGAGTGTGAGAGAGAGCGTGAGAGAGTGCGTGAGAGAGTGTGTGAGAGAGAGTGTGAGAGAGAGTGCGTGAGAGAGAGTGTGTGAGAGAGAGTGCGTGAGAGAGTGCGTGAGAGAGTGTGTGAGAGAGAGTGCGTGAGAGAGAGTGCGTGAGAGAGTGTGTGAGAGAGTGTGAGAGAGTGTGAGAGAGTGTGAGAGAGTGTGTGAGAGAGAGTGCGTGAGAAAGTGTGTGAGAGAGTGCGTGAGAGAGAGTGCGTGAGAGAGTGTGAGAGAGAGTGTGAGAGAGAGCGTGAGAGAGAGTGTGAAAGAGAGTGTGAGAGAGTGTGTGAGAGAGAGTGTGAGAGAGTGCGTGAGAGAGAGTGTGAGAGAGAGTGTGAGAGAGTGTGTGAGAGAGAGTGCGTGAGAAAGTGTGTGAGAGAGTGCGTGAGAGAGAGTGCGTGAGAGAGTGCGTGAGAGAGAGCGTGAGAGAGTGTGAGAGAGAGAGAGTGAGAGAGTGCGTGAGAGAGTGAGAGAGAGAGAGCGTGAGAGAGAGCGTGAGAGAGAGTGTGAGAGAGAGAGTGAGAGAGTGCGTGAGAGAGTGAGAGAGAGAGAGCGTGAGAGAGAGCGTGAGAGAGAGTGTGAGAGAGAGTGCGTGAGAGAGTGTGAGAGAGAGCGTGAGAGAGTGCGTGAGAGAGAGCGTGAGAGAGTGTGTGAGAGAGAGCGTGAGAGAGTGTGAGAGAGAGTGTGAGAGAGAGTGCGTGAGAGAGAGTGTGAGAGAGTGCGTGAGAGAGTGCGTGAGAGAGTGCGTGAGAGAGTGCGTGAGAGAGTGTGTGAGAGAGAGCGTGAGAGAGTGTGTGAGAGAGAGCGTGAGAGAGAGCGTGAGAGAGTGTGTGAGAGAGTGTGTGAGAGAGTGTGTGAGAGAGAGTGCGTGAGAAAGTGTGTGAGAGAGAGCGTGAGAGAGTGTGTGAGAGAGAGCGTGAGAGAGAGCGTGAGAGAGTGTGTGAGAGAGTGTGTGAGAGAGAGCGTGAGAGAGTGTGAGAGAGAGTGTGAGAGAGTGTGTGAGAGAGAGCGTGAGAGAGTGTGTGAGAGAGAGCGTGAGAGAGTGTGTGAGAGAGAGTGTGAGAGAGTGTGTGAGAGAGAGTGTGAGAGAGTGTGTGAGAGAGAGCGTGAGAGAGTGTGTGAGAGAGAGTGCGTGAGAAAGTGTGTGAGAGAGAGTGTGAGAGAGAGTGTGAGAGAGTGTGTGAGAGAGAGCGTGAGAGAGTGTGTGAGAGAGAGAGCGTGAGAGAGTGTGTGAGAGAGAGTGTGAGAGAGTGTGTGAGAGAGAGTGTGAGAGAGTGCGTGAGAGAGTGCGTGAGAGAGTGTGTGAGAGAGAGTGCGTGAGAAAGTGTGTGAGAGAGAGCGTGAGAGAGTGTGAGAGAGTGCGTGAGAGAGTGTGTGAGAGAGAGTGTGAGAGAGTGTGTGAGAGAGTGCGTGAGAGAGAGCGTGAGAGAGTGTGTGAGAGAGAGCGTGAGAGAGTGTGAGAGAGAGTGTGAGAGAGTGTGTGAGAGAGAGCGTGAGAGAGTGTGAGAGAGAGAGCGTGAGAGAGTGTGTGAGAGAGAGCGTGAGAGAGAGCGTGAGAGAGTGTGTGAGAGAGTGTGTGAGAGAGAGCGTGAGAGAGAGCGTGAGAGAGAGCGTGAGAGAGTGTGTGAGAGAGAGCGTGAGAGAGAGCGTGAGAGAGAGTGTGAGAAAGTGTGTGAGAGAGAGCGTGAGAGAGTGCGTGAGAGAGAGCGTGAGAGAGTGTGTGAGAGAGAGCGTGAGAGAGTGTGAGAGAGAGTGTGAGAGAGTGTGTGAGAGAGAGTGTGATAGAGTGTGTGAGAGAGAGCGTGAGAGAGTGTGTGAGAGAGTGCGTGAGAGAGTGTGAGAGAGAGGGTGTGAGAGAGTGTGAGAGAGAGCGTGAGAGAGTGCGTGAGAGAGTGCGTGAGAGAGAGCGTGAGAGAGTGTGTGAGAGAGAGTGTGAGAGAGTGTGTGAGAGAGAGTGTGAGAGAGTGTGTGAGAGAGAGCGTGAGAGAGTGTGTGAGAGAGAGCGTGAGAGAGAGCGTGAGAGAGTGTGTGAGAGAGAGCGTGAGAGAGTGTGAGAGAGAGTGTGAGAGAGTGCGTGAGAGAGTGCGTGAGAGAGTGTGAGAGAGAGCGTGAGAGAGAGTGTGAGAGAGTGTGAGAGAGAGTGTGAGGGAGTGCGTGAGAGAGAGTGTGAGAGAGTGCGTGAGAGAGAGCGTGAGAGAGTGCGTGAGAGAGAGCGTGAGAGAGTGCGTGAGAGAGTGCGTGAGAGAGAGCGTGAGAGAGTGCGTGAGAGAGTGCGTGAGAGAGTGTGAGAGAGTGTGAGAGAGTGCGTGAGAGAGTGCGTGAGAGAGTGTGAGAGAGTGTGAGAGAGTGTGAGAGAGAGAGCGTGAGAGAGTGTGTGAGAGAGAGCGTGAGAGAGAGTGCGTGAGAGAGTGTGTGAGAGAGTGCGTGAGAGAGTGCGTGAGAGAGTGTGAGAGAGAGTGTGAGAGAGAGTGTGAGGGAGTGCGTGAGAGAGAGCGTGAGAGAGAGCGTGAGAGAGTGCGTGAGAGAGAGTGTGAGAGAGTGCGTGAGAGAGTGCGTGAGAGAGTGCGTGAGAGAGTGTGTGAGAGAGTGCGTGAGAGAGTGTGTGAGAGAGTGTGAGAGAGAGCGTGAGAGAGAGTGTGAGAGAGTGTGAGAGAGAGTGTGAGGGAGTGCGTGAGAGAGAGCGTGAGAGAGAGCGTGAGAGAGTGCGTGAGAGAGAGTGTGAGAGAGTGTGTGAGAGAGTGCGTGAGAGAGAGCGTGAGAGAGTGTGAGAGAGTGCGTGAGAGAGTGTCTGAGAGAGTGCGTGAGAGAGAGTGTGAGAGAGTGCGTGAGAGAGTGCGTGAGAGAGAGCGTGAGAGAGAGCGTGAGAGAGTGCGTGAGAAAGTGTGTGAGAGAGTGCGTGAGAGAGAGTGTGAGAGAGTGTGTGAGAGAGTGCGTGAGAGAGAGTGTGAGAGAGTGTGTGAGAGAGTGTGTGAGAGAGAGTGTGAGAGAGTGCGTGAGAGAGTGCGTGAGAGAGAGTGTGAGAGAGTGTGTGAGAGAGTGCGTGAGAGAGAGCGTGAGAGAGTGTGAGAGAGTGCGTGAGAGAGTGTGAGAGAGTGTGTGAGAGAGTGCGTGAGAGAGTGCGTGAGAGAGAGTGTGAGAGAGTGTGTGAGAGAGTGCGTGAGAGAGAGCGTGAGAGAGTGTGAGAGAGTGCGTGAGAGAGTGTGTGAGAGAGTGCGTGAGAGAGAGTGTGAGAGAGTGCGTGAGAGAGTGCGTGAGAGAGAGCGTGAGAGAGTGTGAGAGAGTGCGTGAGAGAGAGCGTGAGAGAGTGTGAGAGAGTGCGTGAGAGAGTGCGTGAGAGAGTGCGTGAGAGAGTGCGTGAGAGAGAGCGTGAGAGAGTGCGTGAGAGAGAGTGTGTGAGAGAGTGTGTGAGAGAGAGTGTGTGAGAGAGAGTGTGAGAGAGTGCGTGAGAGAGTGCGTGAGAGAGTGTGTGAGAGAGAGCGTGAGAGAGAGTGTGAGAGAGTGTGCGTGAGAAAGTGTGTGAGAGAGTGTGTGAGAGAGTGCGTGAGAGAGAGTGTGTGAGAGAGTGTGTGAGAGAGAGTGTGTGAGAGAGAGTGTGAGAGAGTGCGTGAGAGAGTGCGTGAGAGAGTGCGTGAGAGAGTGCGTGAGAGAGTGTGTGAGAGAGAGAGTGTGAGAGAGAGCGTGAGAGAGAGTGTGAGAGAGTGCGTGAGAGAGTGTGAGAGAGAGCATGAGAGAGTGTGAGAGAGAGCGTGAGAGAGAGTGTGAGAGAGTGTGCGTGAGAAAGTGTGTGAGAGAGTGTGTGAGAGAGAGCGTGAGAGAGAGCGTGAGAGAGTGTGTGAGAGAGAGCGTGAGAGAGAGCGTGAGAGAGTGCGTGAGAGAGTGCGTGAGAGAGAGTGTGAGAGAGTGTGCGTGAGAAAGTGTGTGAGAGAGTGTGTGAGAGAGAGAGCGTGAGAGAGAGCGTGAGAGAGTGCGTGAGAGAGTGCGTGAGAGAGAGTGTGAGAGAGTGTGTGTGAGAGAGTGTGAGAGAGTGTGCGTGAGAAAGTGTGTGAGAGAGTGTGTGAGAGAGAGCGTGAGAGAGAGCGTGAGAGAGTGTGTGAGAGAGAGCGTGTGAGAGAGTGTGAGAGAGTGTGCGTGAGAAAGTGTGTGAGAGAGTGTGTGAGAGAGTGCGTGAGAGAGTGTGAGAGAGAGTGTGTGAGAGAGTGTGAGAGAGAGTGTGTGAGAGAGTGCGTGAGAGAGAGTGTGAGAGAGTGTGCGTGAGAAAGTGTGTGAGAGAGTGTGTGAGAGAGTGCGTGAGAGAGAGTGTGAGAGAGAGTGTGAGAGAGTGTGCGTGAGAAAGTGTGTGAGAGAGTGTGTGAGAGAGAGCGTGAGAGAGTGTGAGAGAGAGCGTGAGAGAGTGTGTGAGAGAGTGTGTGAGAGAGTGCGTGAGAGAGTGCGTGAGAGAGTGTGTGAGAGAGTGCGTGAGAGAGTGTGAGAGAGTGTGAGAGAGAGTGTGAGAGAGAGTGAGTGAGAGAGAGTGTGAGAGAGAGTGCGTGAGAGAGTGCGTGAGAGAGTGTGTGAGAGAGTGCGTGAGAGAGTGTGAGAGAGTGTGAGAGAGAGCGTGAGAGAGCGTGAGAGAGTGTGTGAGAGAGTGTGAGAGAGAGCGTGAGAGAGCGTGAGAGAGTGCGTGAGAGAGTGCGTGAGAGAGTGTGAGAGAGAGCGTGAGAGAGTGCGTGAGAGAGAGCGTGAGAGAGAGCGTGAGAGAGAGTGCGTGAGAGAGTGCGTGAGAGAGAGCGTGAGAGAGAGCGTGAGAGAGTGAGTGAGAGAGAGGGTGAGAGAGTGCGTGAGAGAGTGAGTGAGAGAGAGCGTGAGAGAGAGTGCGTGAGAGAGTGCGTGAGAGAGAGCGTGAGAGAGAGCGTGAGAGAGTGCGTGAGAGAGAGGGTGAGAGAGAGCGTGAGAGAGTGTGTGAGAGAGTGCGTGAGAGAGAGGGTGAGAGAGTGCGTGAGAGAGAGCGTGAGAGAGTGCGTGAGAGAGAGGGTGAGAGAGTGCGTGAGAGAGAGCGTGAGAGAGTGTGTGAGAGAGTGCGTGAGAGAGAGGGTGAGAGAGTGCGTGAGAGAGAGCGTGAGAGAGTGCGTGAGAGAGAGCGTGAGAGAGTGCGTGAGAGAGAGCGTGAGAGAGTGCGTGAGAGAGTGCGTGAGAGAGTGTGTGTGAGAGAGTGCGTGAGAGAGAGTGTGAGAGAGAGTGTGAGAGAGTGTGCGTGAGAAAGTGTGTGAGAGAGTGTGTGAGAGAGAGCGTGAGAGAGTGTGAGAGAGTGCGTGAGAGAGAGTGTGAGAGAGTGTGTGAGAGAGTGCGTGAGAGAGTGCGTGAGAGAGAGCGTGAGAGAGTGCGTGAGAGAGTGCGTGAGAGAGTGCGTGAGAGAGTGCGTGAGAGAGAGCGTGAGAGAGTGCGTGAGAGAGTGCGTGAGAGAGTGTGAGAGAGAGTGCGTGAGAGAGAGCGTGAGAGAGAGTGCGTGAGAGAGTGCGTGAGAGAGAGCGTGAGAGAGTGTGTGAGAGAGTGTGAGAGAGAGAGCGTGAGAGAGTGCGTGAGAGAGAGCGTGAGAGAGAGCGTGAGAGAGAGTGAGAGAGAGAGCGTGAGAGAGTGCGTGAGAGAGTGCGTGAGAGAGAGCGTGAGAGAGAGTGTGAGAGAGAGTGTGAGAGAGTGCGTGAGAGAGTGCGTGAGAGAGTGTGTGAGAGAGTGCGTGAGAGAGTGTGAGAGAGAGCGTGAGAGAGAGTGCGTGAGAGAGTGCGTGAGAGAGTGCGTGAGAGAGAGCGTGAGAGAGAGCGTGAGAGAGAGTGAGAGAGAGAGAGCGTGAGAGAGTGCGTGAGAGAGTGCGTGAGAAAGTGCGTGAGAGAGAGCGTGAGAGAGAGCGTGAGAGAGAGCGTGAGAGAGAGCGTGAGAGAGTGCGTGAGAGAGAGCGTGAGAGAGAGCGTGAGAGAGTGCGTGAGAGAGCGTGAGAGAGTGCGTGAGAGAGTGCGTGAGAGAGTGTGAGAGAGTGCGTGAGAGAGTGCGTGAGAGAGTGCGTGAGAGAGTGCGAGAGAGTGCGTGAGAGAGTGCGTGAGAGAGTGCGTGAGAGAGTGTGAGAGAGTGCGTGAGAGAGTGCGTGAGAGAGTGTGAGAGAGTGCGTGAGAGAGTGCGTGAGAGAGTGTGAGAGAGTGCGTGAGAGAGTGCGTGAGAGAGTGTGAGAGAGTGCGTGAGAGAGTGCGTGAGAGAGAGCGTGAGAGAGAGTGTGAGAGAGTGTGAGAGAGAGTGTGAGAGAGTGTGTGAGAGAGAGCGTGAGAGAGAGCGTGAGAGAGTGCGTGAGAGAGTGCGTGAGAGAGTGCGTGAGAGAGTGCGTGAGAGAGAGCGTGAGAGAGTGCGTGAGAGAGAGCGTGAGAGAGTGCGTGAGAGAGAGCGTGAGAGAGTGCGTGAGAGAGAGTGCGTGAGAGAGTGCGTGAGAGAGAGTGTGAGAGAGAGCGTGAGAGAGTGCGTGAGAGAGAGCGTGAGAGAGAGCGTGAGAGAGAGCGTGAGAGAGTGCGTGAGAGAGAGTGTGAGAGAGAGTGCGTGAGAGAGTGCGTGAGAGAGTGCGTGAGAGAGTGCGTGAGAGAGAGCGTGAGAGAGTGCGTGAGAGAGCGTGAGAGAGTGAGAGCGTGAGAGAGAGTGCGTGAGAGAGTGCGTGAGAGAGAGTGTGAGAGAGAGCGTGAGAGAGAGCGTGAGAGAGTGTGTGAGAGAGAGTGTGAGAGAGTGCGTGAGAGAGAGTGTGAGAGAGAGCGTGAGAGAGTGCGTGAGAGAGTGTGTGAGAGAGTGCGTGAGAGAGAGCGTGAGAGAGTGCGTGAGAGAGAGCGTGAGAGAGTGCGTGAGAGAGAGCGTGAGAGAGTGCGTGAGAGAGAGCGTGAGAGAGAGCGTGAGAGAGTGTGAGAGAGAGTGCGTGAGAGAGTGCGTGAGAGAGTGTGTGAGAGAGTGCGTGAGAGAGCGTGAGAGAGTGTGAGAGAGAGAGAGCGTGAGAGAGAGTGTGAGAGAGTGCGTGAGAGAGTGCGTGAGAAAGTGCGTGGAGAGAGAGCGTGAGAGAGAGCGTGAGAGAGAGCGTGAGAGAGTGCGTGAGAGAGAGCGTGAGAGAGAGCGTGAGAGAGTGTGAGAGAGAGAGCGTGAGAGAGTGCGTGAGAGAGAGCGTGAGAGAGAGCGTGAGAGAGTGTGAGAGAGTGCGTGAGAGAGTGCGTGAGAGAGTGTGAGAGAGTGCGTGAGAGAGAGCGTGAGAGAGTGCGTGAGAGAGTGCGTGAGAGAGTGTGAGAGAGTGTGTGAGAGAGAGTGTGAGAGAGAGCGTGAGAGAGAGCGTGAGAGAGTGCGTGAGAGAGTGCGTGAGAGAGTGCGTGAGAGAGTGTGAGAGAGTGCGTGAGAGAGAGCGTGAGAGAGTGCGTGAGAGAGAGCGTGAGAGAGAGCGTGAGAGAGTGTGAGAGAGTGCGTGAGAGAGAGCGTGAGAGAGAGCGTGAGAGAGTGTGAGAGAGTGCGTGAGAGAGTGCGTGAGAGAGAGTGTGAGAGAGTGCGTGAGAGAGTGTGTGAGAGAGAGCGTGAGAGAGTGCGTGAGAGAGTGCGTGAGAGAGTGCGTGAGAGAGAGCGTGAGAGAGTGCGTGAGAGAGAGCGTGAGAGAGTGCGTGAGAGAGTGCGTGAGAGAGTGTGAGAGAGTGTGTGAGAGAGAGTGTGAGAGAGAGCGTGAGAGAGGAGAGCGTGAGAGAGTGCGTGAGAGAGTGCGTGAGAGAGTGTGTGAGAGAGTGCGTGAGAGAGAGCGTGTGAGAGAGAGTGTGAGAGAGAGCGTGAGAGAGAGTGTGAGAGAGAGCGTGAGAGAGAGCGTGAGAGAGAGCGTGAGAGAGAGCGTGAGAGAGTGCGTGAGAGAGAGTGCGTGAGAGAGTGCGTGAGAGAGAGCGTGAGAGAGAGCGTGAGAGAGTGTGAGAGAGAGTGCGTGAGAGAGTGTGTGAGAGAGAGCGTGAGAGAGTGTGAGAGAGAGTGTGAGAGAGTGTGAGAGAGAGCGTGAGAGAGTGTGAGAGAGTGCGTGAGAGAGTGCGGAGAGAGTGTGTGAGAGAGTGCGTGAGAGAGTGTGTGAGAGAGAGCGTGAGAGAGTGTGAGAGAGAGTGCGTGAGTGAGTGCGTGAGAGAGAGCGTGAGAGAGTGCGTGAGAGAGAGCGTGAGAGAGAGCGAGAGAGTGCGTGAGAGAGTGCGTGAGAGAGAGCGTGAGAGAGTGTGAGAGAGAGTGCGTGAGAGAGAGTGTGAGAGAGAGCGTGAGAGTGTGTGAGAGAGAGCGTGAGAGAGTGTGAGAGAGAGCGTGAGAGAGTGCGTGAGAGAGTGCGTGAGAGAGTGTGTGAGAGAGTGCGTGAGAGAGTGTGTGAGAGAGTGCGTGAGAGAGTGTGTGAGAGAGAGCGTGAGAGAGTGTGAGAGAGAGTGCGTGAGAGAGTGCGTGAGAGAGTGCGTGAGAGAGAGCGTGAGAGAGAGCGAGAGAGTGCGTGAGAGAGTGTGTGAGAGAGTGTGAGAGAGAGCGTGAGAGAGTGTGAGAGAGAGTGTGCGTGAGAGAGAGCGTGAGAGAGTGTGTGAGAGAGTGCGTGAGAGAGTGTGTGAGAGAGAGCGTGAGAGAGTGTGAGAGAGAGTGCGTGAGAGAGTGCGTGAGAGAGTGCGTGAGAGAGAGCGTGAGAGAGAGCGAGAGAGTGCGTGAGAGAGTGTGTGAGAGAGTGTGAGAGAGAGCGTGAGAGAGAGTGCGTGAGAGAGTGTGTGAGAGAGAGCGTGAGAGAGTGTGAGAGAGAGTGCGTGGAGAGAGTGCGTGAGAGAGAGCGTGAGAGAGTGCGTGAGAGAGAGCGTGAGAGAGAGCGAGAGAGTGCGTGAGAGAGTGCGTGAGAGAGAGCGTGAGAGAGAGCGTGAGAGAGAGCGTGAGAGAGTGCGTGAGAGAGAGCGTGAGAGAGAGCGTGAGAGAGTGCGTGAGAGAGTGCGTGAGAGAGTGCGTGAGAGAGTGCGTGAGAGAGTGTGTGAGAGAGTGCGTGAGAGAGAGTGTGAGAGAGAGCGTGAGAGAGTGCGTGAGAGAGAGCGTGAGAGAGTGCGTGAGAGAGAGTGTGAGAGAGAGCGTGAGAGAGAGTGCGTGAGAGAGAGCGAGAGAGTGCGTGAGAGAGTGCGTGAGAGAGAGCGTGAGAGAGAGCGAGAGAGTGCGTGAGAGAGTGCGTGAGAGAGTGCGTGAGAGAGAGCGTGAGAGAGTGTGAGAGAGAGAGCGTGAGAGAGTGCGTGAGAGAGTGCGTGAGAGAGAGTGTGTGAGAGAGTGCGTGAGAGAGTGCGTGAGAGAGAGCGTGAGAGAGAGCGAGAGAGTGCGTGAGAGAGTGCGTGAGAGAGAGCGTGAGAGAGTGTGAGAGAGAGAGCGTGAGAGAGTGCGTGAGAGAGTGCGTGAGAGAGAGTGTGTGAGAGAGAGCGTGAGAGAGTGTGAGAGAGAGAGCGTGAGAGAGTGCGTGAGAGAGTGCGTGAGAGAGAGTGCGTGAGAGAGTGCGTGAGAGAGTGCGTGAGAGAGAGCGTGAGAGAGTGCGTGAGAGAGTGTGAGAGAGAGAGTGTGAGAGAGAGTGTGAGAGAGTGTGAGAGAGAGAGCGTGAGAGAGAGCGTGAGAGCCCCTGCCTTCCAAGCCATATCTCTCAAAGAGGCTTTGTTTGTTTTCAAAATTCAACTTATTTTTTTTAAAAGGGCTCAAATTTAAATGAAGATTCTGTTGTGTCCGTGTGCTAATAGAGACACTGAAGGCAGGAGTTGGTTTCACAGGTGTTTACTGAACAAAGTCTGGAGGTGAACTAACTGATACAACACAATATACAGGCTTATATAGCCCGAGTGGCCATTACCGGCATTACAGTACACAGGGGGCTCTTAAAGGCACATACACTACAATTCCTCCCCTTTTAGCCAACCAGTACATAATATTTTAAGTAATCATTAATTACATGTTACAAGAACAATAATCTACACATTGCTGCAGTTAATCAATTATAAGTCAGTCTCTCTGAAGGCTTCCTGACTCGGTCCGGATAACGCCTCGGGGGTGTAGTAGTTTCTGGTGGTGTCGTAGGTTCTTTTGGCAAGGCTGATTCGGCTTGAATGCCAGTGTCGGGTTCATCTGGTTCCAGTATCACTGGATCGGGGGTAGATACTATGGGTATCTCTACTTCATCATTAGGCGTATAGAGTTGTGGTGTAGGTTGTCCCTTTTCGGATGACTCTATGATTTGGTCAGCATGGCGCCTTATTATGCTTTCTCCAATGTCCACGGTATACATCAGCGGTCCTAGTCGTGTGCAAATAGTTCCAGGCTGCCATTTCTCGGTACGGTAGTCCCGGGCCAAAACTTGTTGACCTATCTGGAAGGTTCTAGTTGGCCTTTCATTCATGCCTTGAAATTGCCGCAGCCCAGGAAGGATCAGTGCACTACCTGCCACCAGCCCGATTAGCTGAAGCACCGTCGACAGGAACCAGGACCCGCTTCCGACAGCTTCTCCAGCAATCTTCAACTCCGCTATCACAGGGGCGGATGCCCACGGTCGACACCCGTTTCTACTGCCTCTTACTTTCTTTTCTTTCTGGCCTCGACCTCTGCTCACTTCGCTGTAGGAATGGATCCCAGGAGGTGGTGCAGACTGTAGGTAGGTTCGTATCTGCTCGTCGCCAGTATTACGTCCGTGAATGATTGAGACACGGACAGCAGGAGTTGAACAAAACAAGTCTTTACTGATGGAAG
>NW_028226778.1:0-25796 GCF_052327205.1 Somniosus microcephalus
CTGGGGGGGAAGAGAGAGAGCGACTGGGGGGGAAGTGAGAGCGTGACGTGGGGGAAGAGAGAGAGCAAGTGGGGGGAAGAGAGAGAGCGAGTAGGGGAAGAGAGAGAGCGAGTGGGGGGAAGAGAGAGAGCGAGTGGGGGGAAGAGAGAGCGAGTGGGTGGAAGAGAGAGAGCGAGTGGGGGGAAGAGAGAGAGCGACTGGGGGGAAGAGAGGGAGCGGGTGGAAGAGAGAGAGCGAGAGGGGGGAAGAGAGAGCGCGACTGGGGGGATATAGAGAGCGCGACTGGGGGGAAGAGAGAGCGCAACTGGGGGGAAGAGAGAGCGCGACTGGGGGGAAGAGAGAGCGCGACTGGGGGGCAGAGAGAGCGCGACTGGGGGAAGAGAGAGCGCGACTGGGGGGAAGAGAGAGCGCGACTGGGGGGAAGAGAGAGCGCGACTGGGGGGAAGAGAGAGCGCGACTGGGGGGAAGAGAGAGCGCGACTGGGGGGAAGAGAGAGCGCGACTGGGGGGAAGAGAGAGCGCGACTGGGGGGAAGAGAGAGCGCGACTGGGGGGAAGAGAGAGCGCGACTGGGGGGAAGAGAGAGCGCGACTGGGGGGAAGAGAGAGCGCGACTGGGGGGAAGAGAGAGCGCGACTGGGGGGGAAGAGAGAGCGCGACTGGGGGGAAGAGAGTGTGCGACTGGGGGGAAGAGGGAGCGCGACTGGGGGGAAGGAGAGAGCGCGACTGGTGGGAAGAGAGAGCGCGACTGGGGGGAAGAGAGAGCGCGACTGGGGGGAAGAGAGAGCGCGACTGGGGGGAAGAGAGAGCGCGACTGGGGGGGAAGAGAGAGAGCGAGTGGGGGGAAGAGAGAGAGCGACTGGGGGAAAGAGAGAGGGCGAGTGGGGGGAAGAGAGAGGGCGAGTGGGGGGAAGAGAGAGAGCGAGTGGGGGGAAGAGAGAGAGCGACTGGGGGGAAGAGAGAGAGCGACTGGGGGGAAGAGAGAGAGCGACTGGGGGGAAGAGAGAGAGCGACTGCGGGGGGAAGAGAGAGAGCGAGTGGGGGGAAGAGAGTGAGCGAGTGGGGGAAGAGAGAGAGCGAGTGGGGGGAAGAGAGAGAGCGAGTGGGGGGAAGAGAGAGAACGAGTGGGGGGAAGAGAGAGAGCGACTGGGGGAAGAGAGAGAGTGAGTGGGGGGAAGAGAGAGAGCGACTGGGGGGAAGAGAGGGAGCGGGTGAAGAGAGAGAGCGAGAGGGGGGAAGAGAGAGAGCGACTGGGGGAAGAGAGAGAGGGAGTGGGTGGAAGAGAGAGAGCGAGAGGGGGAAGAGAGAGAGCAACTGGGGGGAAGAGAGAGAGTGACTGGGGGGGAAGAGAGAGAGCGACTGGGGGGAAGCAGAGAGAGACTGAGGGGAAGAGAGAGTGCGACTGGGGGGAAGAGAGAGAGCGACTGGGGAAGAGAGAGAGCGACTGGGGGAAGAAAGAGAGTGACTGGGGAAGAGAGAGAGCAAGTGGGGGAAGAGAGATAGGGAGCGACTGGGGAGAAGAGAGAGCGCGACTGGGGGGAAGAGAGAGCGCGACTCGGGGGGAAGAGAGAGCGCGACTGGGGGGAAGAGAGAGCGCGACTGGGGGGAAGAGAGAGCGCGACTGGGTGGAAGAGAGAGCGCGACTGGTGGGGAAGAGAGAGCGCGACTGGGGGGAAGAGAGAGCGCGACTTGGGGGGAAGAGGGAGCGCGACTGGGGGAAGAGAGAGCGCGAATGGGGGGAAGAGAGAGCGCGACTGGGGGGAAGAGAGAGCACGACTGGGGGGAAGAGAGAGCGCGACTGGGGGGAAGAGAGAGCGCGACTGGGGGGAAGAGAGAGCGCGACTGGGGGGAAGAGAGAGCGCGACTGGGGGGAAGAGAGAGCGCTACTGGGGGGAAGAGAGAGCGCGACTGGGGGTAAGCGACAGCGCGACTGGGGGGAAGAGAGAGCGCGACTGGGGGAAGAGAGAGCGCGACTG
Organism: Somniosus microcephalus; assembly: GCF_052327205.1. Lineage (NCBI taxonomy): Eukaryota > Metazoa > Chordata > Chondrichthyes > Squaliformes > Somniosidae > Somniosus > Somniosus microcephalus. The sequence goes on from NW_028226778.1 coordinate 1,974, forward strand.
GGGGAAGAGAGAGCGCGACTGGGGGGAAGAGAGAGCGCGACTGGGGGGAAGAGAGAGCGCGACTGGGGGGAAGAGAGAGCGCGACTGGCGGGAAGAGAGAGCGCGACTGGGGGGAAGAGAGAGCGCGACTGGGGGGAAGAGAGAGCGCGACTGGGGGGAAGAGAGAGCGCGACTGGGGGGAAGAGAGAGCGCGACTGGGGGAAGAGAGAGCGCGACTGGGGGGAAGAGAGAGAGCGAGTGGGGGGAAGAGAGAGAGCGACTGGGGGGGAAGAGAGAGAGCGACTGGGGGGGGAAGAGAGAGAGCGACTGGGGGGGAAGAGAGAGAGCGACTGGGGGGGAAGAGAGAGCGCAACGGGGGGGAAGAGAGAGAGCGACTGGGGGGGAAGAGAGAGACCGAGTGGGGGGAAGAAAGAGAGCGAGTATGGGAAGAGAGACAGCAAGTGGGGGGAAGAGAGAGAGCGACTGGGGGAAAGAGAGAGGGCGAGTGGGGGGAAGAGAGAGGGCGAGTGGGGGGAAGAGAGAGAGCGAGTGGGGGGAAGAGAGAGAGCGACTGGGGGGAAGAGAGAGAGCGACTGGGGGGAAGAGAGAGAGCGAGTGGGGGGAAGAGAGAGAGCGAGTGGGGGGAAGAGAGAGAGCGAGTGGGGGAAGAGAGAGGGCGAGTGGGGGGAAGAGAGAGAGCGAGTGGGGGGAAGAGAGAGAGCGAGTGGGGGAAGAGAGAGAGCGAGTGGGGGGAAGAGAGGGAGTGGGTGGAAGAGAGAGAGCGAGAGGGGGGAAGAGAGAGAGCGACGGGGGGAAGAGAGACAGGGAGTGGGTGGAAGAGAGAGAGCGAGAGGGGGGAAGAGAGAGAGCAACTGGGGGAAGAGAGAGAGTGACTGGGGGGAAGAGAGAGAGCGACTGGGGGGGAAGAGAGAGAGACTGAGGGGAAGAGAGAGTGCGACTGGGGGGAAGAGAGAGAGCGACTGGGGGAAGAGAGAGAGTGACTGGGGGAAGAAAGAGAGTGACTGGGGGAAGAGAGAGAGCAAGTGGGGGGAAGAGAGAGAGGGAGCGACTGGGAGAAGAGAGAGCGCGACAGGGGGGAAGAGAGAGCGCGACTGGGGGGGAAGAGAGAGCGCGACTGGGGGGAGAGAGAACGCGACTGGGGGAAGAGAGAGCGCGACTGGGGGGAAGAGAGATCGCGACTGGGGGGGAAGAGAGAGCGCGACTGGGGGGAAGAGAGAGCGCGACTGGGGGGTAGAGAGAGCGCGACTGGGGGGAAGAGAGAGCGCGACTGGGGGAAGAGAGAGCGCGACTGGGGGGAAGAGAGAGCGCGACTGGGGGGAAGAGAGAGCGCGACTGGGGGGAAGAGAGAGCGCGAATGTGGGGGAAGAGAGAGCGCGACTGTGGGGGAAGAGAGAGCGTGACTGGGGGGAAGAGAGAGCGCGACTGGGGGGAAGAGGGAGCGCGACTGGGGGGAAGAGGGAAGCGCGACTGGAGGGAAGAGAGAGCGCGACTGGGGGGAAGAGAGAGCGTGACTGGGGGGGGAGAGAGAGCGCGACTGGGGGGAAGAGAGAGCGCGACTGGGGGGAAGAGACAGCGCGACTGGGGGGAAGAGAGAGCGCGACTGGGGGGAAGAGAGAGCGCGACTGGGGGGAAGAGAGAGCGCGACTGGGGGGAAGAGAGAGCGAGACTGGGGGGAAGAGAGAGCGCGACTGGGGGGAAGAGAGAGCGAGACTGGGGGGAAGAGAGAGCGAGACTGGGGGGAAGAGAGAGCGCGACTGGGGGGAAGAGAGCGCGACTGGGGGGAAGAGAGAGCGCGACTGGGGGGAAGAGAGAGAGTGACTGGGGGGGAAGAGAGAGAGCGACTGGGGGGGGAGAGAGAGAGCGACTGGGGGGGAAGAGAGAGAGCGAGTGGGGGGGAAGAAAGAGAGCGAGTATGGGGAAGAGAGAGAGCGAGTGGGGGGGAAGAGAGAGAGCGACTGGGGGAAGAGAGAGGGCGAGTGGGGGGAAGAGAGAGGGCGAGTGGGGGGAAGAGAGAGAGCGAGTGGGGGGAAGAGAGAGAGCGACTGGGGGTAAGAGAGAGAGCGACTGGGGGGAAGAGAGAGAGCGACTGGGGGGAAGAGAATGAGCGACTGGGGGGAAGAGAATGAGCGACTGGGGGGAAGAGAGAGAGCGACTGGGGGGATGAGAGAGAGCGAGTGGGGGGGAAGAGAGAGAGCGACTGGGGGAAGAGAGAGAGCGACTGGGGGGAAGAGAGAGAGCGACTGGGGGGAAGAGAGAGAGCGACTGGGGGAAGAAAGAGAGCGACTGGGGAAGAGAGAGAGCAAATGGGGGGAAGAGAGAGAGGGAGCGCCTGGGGAGAAGAGAGAGAGGGAGTGACTGGGGGGAAGAGAGAGAGAGAGCGAGTGGGGGGAAGCGAGAGAGCGAGTCGGGGGAAGAGAGAGAGCGACCGGGGGAAGAGAGAGAGCGAGTGGGGGGAAGAAAGAGAGCGAGTATGGGGAAGAGAGAGCGCGAGTGGGGGGAAGAGAGAGGGCGAGTGGGGGGAAGAGAGAGGGCGAGTGGGGGGAAGAGAGAGGGCGAGTGGGGGGGAAGAGAGAGAGACTGAGGGGAAGAGAGAGTGCGACTGGGGGGAAGAGAGAGAGCGACTGGGGGAAGAGAGAGAGTGACTGGGGGAAGAAAGAGAGTGACTGGGGGAAGAGAGAGAGCAAGTGGGGGGAAGAGAGAGAGGGAGCGACTGGGGAGAAGAGAGAGCGCGACTGGGGGGAAGAGAGAGCGCGACTGGGGGGGAAGAGAGAGCGCGACTGGGGGGAAGAGAGAGCGCGACTGGGGGGAAGAGAGAGCGCGACTGGGGGGAAGAGAGAGCGCGACTGGGGGGAAGAGAGAGCGCGACTGGGGGGTAGAGAGAGCGCGACTGGGGGGGAAGAGAGAGCGCGACTGGGGGGAAGAGAGAGCGCGACTGGGGGGAAGAGAGAGCGCGACTGGGGGGAAGAGAGAGCGCGACTGGGGGGAAGAGAGAGCGCGACTGTGGGGGAAGAGAGAGCGCGACTGTGGGGGAAGAGAGAGCGTGACTGGGGGGAAGAGAGAGCGCGACTGGTGGGAAGAGGGAGCGCGACTGGGGGGAAGAGAGAGAGTGCGACTGGGGGGAAGAGAGAGCGCGACTGGGGGGAAGAGACAGCGCGACTGGGGGGAAGAGAGAGCGCGACTGGGGGGAAGAGAGAGCGCGACTGGGTGGAAGAGAGAGCGCGACTGGGGGGAAGAGAGAGCGAGACTGGGGGGAAGAGAGAGCGAGACTGGGGGGAAGAGAGAGCGCGACTGGGGGGAAGAGAGAGCGCGACTGGGGGGAAGAGAGAGCGCGACTGGGGGGAAGAGAGAGAGTGACTGGGGGGGAAGAGAGAGAGCGACTGGGGGGGAGAGAGAGAGCGACTGGGGGGGAAGAGAGAGAGCGAGTGGGGGGAAGAAAGAGAGCGAGTATGGGGAAGAGAGAGAGCGAGTGGGGGGAAGAGAGAGAGCGACTGGGGGAAAGAGAGAGAGCGAGTGGGGGGAAGAGAGAGAGCGACTGGGGGAAGAGAGAGAGCGACTGGGGGGAAGAGAGAGAGCGACTGGGGGGAAGAGAGAGAGCGACTGGGGGAAAGAGAATGAGTGACTGGGGGGAAGAGAATGAGCGACTGGGGGGAAGAGAGAGAGCGACTGGGGGGATGAGAGAGAGCGAGTGGGGGGGAAGAGAGAGAGCGATTGGGGGGAAGAGAGAGAGCGACTGGGGGGAAGAGAGAGAGCGACTGGGGGGAAGAGAGAGAGCGACTGGGGGAAGAAAGAGAGCGACTGGGGAAGAGAGAGAGCAAATGGGGGGAAGAGAGAGAGGGAGCGACTGGGGAGAAGAGAGAGAGGGAGTGACTGGGGGGAAGAGAGAGAGAGAGCGAGTGGGGGGGAAGCGAGAGAGCGAGTCGGGGGAAGAGAGAGAGCGACCGGGGGAAGAGAGAGAGCGAGTGGGGGGAAGAAAGAGAGCGAGTATGGGGAAGAGAGAGCGCGAGTGGGGGGAAGAGAGAGGGCGAGTGGGGGGAAGAGAGAGGGCGAGTGGGGGGAAGAGAGAGGGCGAGTGGGGGAAGAGAGAGAGCGAGTGGGGGGGAAGAGAGAGAGCGACTGGTGGGGGAGAGAGAGAGCGAGTGGGGGGAAGAGAGAGAGGGAGTGGGGGAAGAGAGAGAGCGAGTGGGGGAAGAGAGAGCGAGTGGGGGAAGAGAGAGAGTGAGTGGGGGGAAGAGAGACAGCGAGTGGGGGGAAGAGAGAGAGCGAGTGGGGGAAGAGAGAGTGCGAGTGGGGGGAAGAGAGAGAGCGACTGGGGGGAAGAGCGAGAGCGACTGGGGGGAAGAGAGAGAGCGACTGGGGGGAAGAGAGAGAGCGACTGGGGGGAAGAGAGAGAGCGACTGCGGGGAAGAGAGAGAGCGACTGGGGGGAAGAGAGAGAGCGACTGGGGGGAAGAGAGAGAGCGACTGGGGGGAAGAGAGAGAGCGACTGGGGGGAAGAGAGAGAGCGACTGGGGGGAAGAGAGAGAGCGACTGGGGTGAAGAGAGAGAGCGACTGGGGGGAAGAGAGAGAGCGACTGGGGGGAAGAGAGAGAGCGACTGGGGGGAAGAGAGAGAGCGACTGGGGGGGAAGAGAGCGCACGACTGGGGGGAATAGAGAGAGCGACTGGGGGGAAGAGAGAGGGCGAGTGGGGGGAAGAGAGAGGGCGAGTGGGGGAAGAGAGAGAGCGAGTGGGGGAAGAGAGAGAGCGAGTGGGGGAAGAGAGAGAGCGAGTGGGGGAAGAGAGAGAGCGAGTGGGGGGAAGAGAGAGAGCGACTGGGGGGATGAGAGAGAGCGAGTGGGGGGGAAGAGAGAGAGCGACTGGGGGGAAGAGAGAGAGCGACTGGGGGGAAGAGAGAGCGCGACTGGGGGTAAGAGAGAGCGCGACTGGGGGGAAGAGAGAGCGCGACTGGGGGGGAAGAGAGAGCGCGACTGGGGGGAAGAGGGAGCGCGACTGGGGGGAAGAGAGAGCGCGACTGGGGGGAAGAGAGAGCGCGACTGGGGGGAAGAGAGAGCGCGACTGGGGGGAAGAGAGAGCGCGACTGGGGGGAAGAGAGAGCGCGACTGGGGGGAAGAGAGAGCGCGACTGGGGGGAAGAGAGAGCGCGACTGGGGGGAAGAGAGAGCGCGACTGGGGGAAAGAGAGAGGGCGAGTGGGGGGAAGAGAGAGGGCGAGTGGCGGGAAGAGAGAGAGCGAGTAGGGGGAAGAGAGAGAGCGACTGGGGGGAAGAGAGAGAGCGACTGGGGGGAAGAGAGAGAGCGAATGGGGGGAAGAGAGAGAGCGACTGGGGGGGAAGAGAGAGAGCGAGTGGGGGAAGAGAGAGAGCGAGTGGGGGGAAGAGAGAGAGCGAGTGGGGGGAAGATAGAGAGCGAGTGGGGGAAGAGAGAGAGTGAGTGGGGGGAAGAGAGAGAGCGACTGGGGGGAAGAGAGGGAGCGGGTGGAAGAGAGAGAGCGAGAGGGGGGAAGAGAGAGAGCGACTGGGGGGAAGAGAGAAAGGGAGTGGGTGGAAGAGAGAGAGCGAGAGGGGGGAAGAGAGAGAGCAACGGGGGAAGAGAGAGAGTGACTGGGGGGAAGAGAGAGAGCGACTGGGGGGAAGAGAGAGCGCGAGTGGGTGGAAGAGAGAGGGCGAGTGGGGGGAAGAGAGAGGGCGAGTGGGGGGAAGAGAGAGAGCGAGTGGGGGGAAGAGAGAGGGCGAGTGGGGGGGAAGAGAGAGAGACTGAGGGGAAGAGAGAGTGCGACTGGGGGGAAGAGAGAGAGCGACTGGGGGAAGAGAGAGAGTGACTGGGGGAAGAAAGAGAGTTACTGGTGGAAGAGAGAGAGCAAGTGGGGTGAAGCGAGAGAGGGAGCGACTGGGGAGAATAGAGAGCGCGACTGGGGGAAGAGAGAGCGCGACTGGGGGGGAAGAGAGAGCGCGACTGGGGGGAAGAAAGAGCGCGACTGGGGGGAAGAGAGAGCGCGACTGGGGGGAAGAGAGAGCGCGACTGGGGGGAAGAGAGAGCGCGACTGGGGGGAAGAGAGAGCGCGACTGGGGGGTAGAGAGAGCGCGACTGGGGGGAAGAGAGAGCGCGACTGGGGGGAAGAGAGAGCGCGACTGGGGGGAAGAGAGAGCGCGACTGGGGGGAAGAGAGAGCGCGACTGGGGGGAAGAGAGGGCGCGACTGGGGTGAAGAGAGAGCGCGACTGGGGGGGAGAGAGAGCGCGACTGGGGGGAAGAGAGAGAGCGCGACTGGGGGGAAGAGAGAGCGCGACTGGGGGGAAGAGACAGCGCGACTGGGGGGAAGAGAGAGCGCGACTGGGGGGAAGAGAGAGCGCGACTGGGGGGAAGAGAGAGCGCGACTGGGGGGAAGAGAGAGCGAGACTGGGGGAAGAGAGAGCGAGACTGGGGGGAAGAGAGAGCGCGACTGGGGGGAAGAGAGAGCGCGACTGGGGGGAAGAGAGAGCGCGACTGGGGGGAAGAGAGAGAGTGACTGGGAGGGAAGAGAGAGAGCGACTGGGGGGGAGAGAGAGAGCGACTGGGGGAGAAGAGAGAGAGCGAGTGGGGGGAAGAAAGAGAGCGAGTATGGGGAAGAGAGAGAGCGAGTGGGGGGAAGAGAGAGAGCGACTGGGGGAAAGAGAGAGGGCGAGTGGGGGGAAGAGAGAGGGCGAGTGGGGGGAAGAGAGAGAGCGAGTGGGGGGAAGAGAGAGAGCGACTGGGGGGAAGAGAGAGAGCGACTGGGGGGAAGAGAGAGAGCGACTGGGGGGAAGAGAGAGAGCGACTGGGGGGAAGAGAATGAGCGACTGGGGGGAAGAGAATGAGCGACTGGGGGGAAGAGATAGAGCGAGTGGGGGGGAAGAGAGAGAGCGACTGGGGGGAAGAGAGAGAGCGACTGGGGGGAAGAGAGAGAGCGACTGGGGGGAAGAGAGAGAGCGACTGGGGGAAGAAAGAGAGCGACTGGGGAAGAGAGAGAGCAAATGGGGGGAAGAGAGAGAGGGAGCGACTGGGGAGAAGAGAGAGAGGGAGTGACTGGGGGGAAGAGAGAGAGAGAGCGAGTGGGGGGAAGCGAGAGAGCGAGTCGGGGGAAGAGAGAGAGCGACCGGGGGAAGAGAGAGAGCGAGTGGGGGGAAGAAAGAGAGCGAGTATGGGGAAGAGAGAGCGCGAGTGGGGGGAAGAGAGAGGGCGAGTGGGGGGAAGAGAGAGGGCGAGTGGGGGGAAGAGAGAGGGCGAGTGGGTGGAGGAGAGAGAGCGAGTGGGGGGAAGAGAGAGAGCGACTGGGGGGGAAGAGAGAGAGCGAGTGGGGGGAAGAGAGAGAGGGAGTGGGGGAAGAGAGAGAGCGAGTGGGGGAAGAGAGAGCGAGTGGGGGAATAGAGAGAGTGAGTGGGGGAAGAGAGACAGCGAGTGGGGGGAAGAGAGAGAGCGAGTGGGGGAAGAGAGAGTGCGAGTGGGGGGAAGAGAGAGAGCGACTGGGGGGAAGAGAGAGAGCGACTGGGGGGAAGAGAGAGAGCGACTGGGGGGAAGAGAGAGAGCGACTGGGGGGAAGAGAGAGAGCGACTGCGGGGAAGAGAGAGAGCGACTGGGGGGAAGAGAGAGAGCGACTGGGGGGAAGAGAGAGAGCGACTGGGGTGAAGAGAGAGAGCGACTGTGGGGAAGAGAGAGAGCGACTGGGGGGAAGAGAGAGAGCGACTGGGGGGAAGAGAGAGAGCAACTGGGGTGAAGAGAGAGAGCGACTGGGGGGAAGAGAGAGAGCGACTGGGGGGAAGAGAGAGAGCGACTGGGGGAAGAGAGAGAGCGACTGGGGGGGAAGAGAGCGCACGACTGGGGGGAATAGAGAGAGCGACTGGGGGGAAGAGAGAGGGCGAGTGGGGGGAAGAGAGAGGGCGAGTGGGGGAAGAGAGAGAGCGAGTGGGGGAAGAGAGAGAGCGAGTGGGGGAAGAGAGAGAGCGAGTGGGGGAAGAGAGAGAGCGAGTGGGGGGAAGAGAGAAAGCGACTGGGGGTTGAGAGAGAGCGAGTGGGGGGGAAGAGAGTGAGCGACTGGGGGGAAGAGAGAGAGCGACTGGGGGGAAGAGAGAGCGCGACTGGGGGTAAGAGAGAGCGCGACTGGGGGGAAGAGAGAGCGCGACTGGGGGGAAGAGAGAGCGCGACTGGGGGGAAGAGAGAGCGCGACTGGGGGGAAGAGAGAGCGCGACTGGGGGGAAGAGAGAGCGCGACTGGGGGGAAGAGAGAGCGCGACTGGGGGGAAGAGAGAGCGCGACTGGGGGGAAGAGAGAGCGCGACTGGGGGAAAGAGAGAGGGCGAGTGGGGGGAAGAGAGAGGGCGAGTGGCGGGAAGAGAGAGAGCGAGTAGGGGGAAGAGAGAGAGCGACTGGGGGGAAGAGAGAGAGCGACTGCGGGGAAGAGAGAGAGCGAATGGGGGGAAGAGAGAGAGCGACTGGGGGGGGAAGAGAGAGAGCGAGTGGGGGAAGAGAGAGAGCGAGTGGGGGGAAGAGAGAGAGCGAGTGGGGGGAAGATAGAGAGCGAGTGGGGGAAGAGAGAGAGTGAGTGGGGGGAAGAGAGAGAGCGACTGGGGGGAAGAGAGGGAGCGGGTGGAAGAGAGAGAGTGAGAGGGGGGAAGAGAGAGCGACTGGGGGGAAGAGAGAAAGGGAGTGGGTGGAAGAGAGAGAGCGAGAGGGGGAAGAGAGAGAGCAACGGGGGGAAGAGAGAGAGTGACTGGGGGGAAGAGAGAGAGCGACTGGGGGGAAGAGAGAGCGCGAGTGGGGGGAAGAGAGAGGGCGAGTGGGGGGAAGAGAGAGGGCGAGTGGGGGGAAGAGAGAGAGCGAGTGGGGGGAAGAGAGAGAGCGACTGGGGGGGTAGAGAGAGAGCGAGTGGGGGGAAGAGAGAGAGTGAGTGGGGGAAGAGAGAGAGCGAGTGGGGGAAGAGAGAGCGAGTGGGGGAAGAGAGAGAGCGAGTGGGGGGAAGAGAGTGAGCGAGTGGGGGGAAGAGAGAGAGCGAGTGGGGGAAGAGAGAGTGCGAGTGGGGGGAAGAGAGAGAGCGACTGGGGGGAAGAGAGGGAGCGGGTGGAAGAGAGAGAGCGAGAGGGGGAAGAGAGAGAGCGACTGGGGGGAAGAGAGAGAGGGAGTGGGTGGAAGAGAGAGAGCGAGAGGGGGGAAGACAGAGAGCGAGAGGGGGGAAGAGTGAGAGCGAAAGGGGGGAAGAGAGAGAGCGAGTGGGGGGAAGAGAGAGAGCGAGTGGGGGGAAGAGAGAGAGCGAGTGGGGGGAAGAGAGAGAGCGAGTGGGGGGAAGAGAGAGAGCGAGTGGGGGGAAGAGAGAGAGCGAGTGGGGGGAAGAGAGAGAGCGAGTGGGGGGAAGAGAGAGAGCGAGTGGGGGGAAGAGAGAGCGCGACGGGGGGAAGAGAGAGAGCGAGTGGGGGGAAGAGAGAGAGCGAGTGGGGGGAAGAGAGAGAGCGAGTGGGGGGAGAGAGAGCGCGAGTGGGGGGAGAGAGAGCGCGAGTGGGGGGAAGAGAGAGCGCGAGTGGGGGGAAGAGAGAGCGCGAGTGGGGGGAAGAGAGAGAGCGACTTGGGGGAAGAGAGAGCGCGACTGGAGGGAAGAGAGAGCGCGACTGGGGGGAAGAGAGAGCGCGACTGAGTTGAAGAGAGAGCGCGACTGGGGGGTATAGAGAGCGCGACTGGGGGGGAAGAGAGAGCGCGACTGGGGGGAAGAGAGAGCGCGACTGGGGGGAAGAGAGAGCGCGACTGGGGGGGAAGAGAGAGCGCGACTGGGGGGAAGAGAGAGCGCGACTGGGGGGAAGAGAGAGCGCGACTGGGGGGAAGAGAGAGCGCGACTGGGGGGAAGAGAGAGCGCGACTGGGGGGAAGAGAGAGCGCGACTGGGGGGAAGAGAGAGCGCGACTGGGGGGAAGAGAGAGCGCGACTGGGGGGAAGAGAGAGCGCGACTGGGGGGAAGAGAGAGCGCGACTGTGGGGGAAGAGAGAGCGCGACTGTGGGGGAAGAGAGAGCTCGACTGGGGGGAAGAGAGAGCGCGACTGGGGGGAAGAGGGAGCGCGACTGGGGGGAAGAGGGAGCGCGACTGGGGGGAAGAGAGAGCGCGACTGGGGGGAAGAGAGAGCGCGACTGGGGTGAAGAGAGAGCGCGACTGGGGGGAAGAGAGAGCGCGACTGGGGAGAAGAGAGAGCGCGACTGGGGGGAAGAGAGAGCGCGACTGGGGGGAAGAGAGAGCGCGACTGGGGGGAAGAGAGAGCGAGACTGGGGGGAAGAGAGAGCGAGACTGGGGGGAAGATAGAGCGCGACTGGGGGGAAGAGAGAGCGCGACTGGGGGGAAGAGAGAGCGCGACTGGGGGGAAGAGAGAGAGCGACTGGGGGGGAAGAGAGAGAGCGACTGGGGGGGGAGAGAGAGAGCGACTGGGGGGGAAGAGAGAGAGTGAGTGGGGGGAAGAAAGAGAGCGAGTATGGGGAAGAGAGAAAGCGAGTGGGGGGAAGAGAGAGAGCGACTGGGGGAAAGAGAGAGAGCGACTGGGGGGAAGAGAATGAGCGACTGGGGGGAAGAGAATGAGCGACTGGGGGGAAGAGAGAGAGCGACTGGGGGGATGAGAGAGAGCGAGTGGGGGGGAAGAGAGAGAGCGACTGGGGGGAAGAGAGAGAGCGACTGGGGGGAAGAGAGAGAGCGAGTGGGCGGAAGAGAGAGAGCGAGTGGGGGTAAGAGAGAGAGCGAGTGGGGGGAAGCGAGAGAGCGAGTCGGGGGAAGAGAGAGAGCGACCGGGGGAAGAGAGAGAGCGAGTGGGGGGAAGAAAGAGAGCGAGTGGGGGGAAGAGAGAGAGCGAGTGGGGGGAAGAGAGAGAGCGAGTGGGGGAAGAGAGAGTGCGAGTGGGGGGAAGAGAGAGAGCGACTGGGGGGAAGAGAGGGAGCGGGTGGAAGAGAGAGAGCGAGAGGGGGAAAGAGAGAGAGCGACTGGGGGGAAGAGAGAGAGGGAGTGGGTGGAAGAGAGAGAGCGAAAGGGGGGAAGACAGAGAGCGAGTGGGGGGAAGAGAGAGAGCGAGAGGGGGGAAGAGTGAGAGCGAATGGGGGGAAGAGAGAGAGCGAGTGGGGGGAAGAGAGAGAGCGAGTGGGGGGAAGAGAGAGAGCGAGTGGGGGGAAGAGAGAGAGCGAGTGGGGGGAAGAGAGAGAGCGAGTGGGGGGAAGAGAGAGAGCGAGTGGGGGGAAGAGAGAGAGCGAGTGGGGGGAAGAGAGAGCGCGACTGGGGGGAAGAGAGAGAGCGAGTGGGGGGAAGAAAGAGAGCGAGTGGGGGGAAGAGAGAGAGCGAGTGGGGGGAGAGAGAGCGCGAGTGGGGGGAGAGAGAGCGTGAGTGGGGGGAAGAGAGAGCGCAAGTGGGGGGAAGAGAGAGCGCGAGTGGGGGGAAGAGAGAGAGCGACTTGGGGGAAGATAGAGCGCGACTGGAGGGAACAGAGAGAGCGACCGGGGGAAGAGAGAGAGCGAGTGGGGGGAAGAAAGAGAGCGAGTATGGGGAAGAGAGAGCGCGAGTGGGGGGAAGAGAGAGGGCGAGTGGGGGGAAGAGAGAGGGCGAGTGGGGGGAAGAGAGAGGGCGAGTGGGGGGAAGAGAGAGAGCGAGTGGGGGGAAGAGAGAGAGCGACTGGGGGGGAAGAGAGAGAGCGAGTGGGGGGAAGAGAGAGAGCGAGTTGGGGGGAAGAGAGAGAGCGAGTGGGGGGAAGAGAGAGAGCGAGTGGGGGGAAGAGAGAGAGCGAGTGGGGGGAAGAGGGAGAGCGAGTGGGGGGAAGAGAGAGAGCGAGTGGGGGGAAGAGAGAGAGCGAGTGGGGGGAAGAGAGAGAGCAAATATGGGGAAGAGAGAGAGCGAGTATGGGGAAGAGAGAGAGCGAGTGGGGGGAAGAGAGAGGGCGAGTGGGGGGAAGAGAGAGGGCGAGTGGGGGGGAAGAGAGAGGGCGAGTGGAGGGAAGAGAGAGAGCGAGTGGGGGGAAGAGAGAGAGCGAGTGGGGGGAAGAGAGAGAGCGACTGGTGGGGAAGAGAGAGCGCGACTGGGGGGAAGAGAGAGAGCGACTGGGGGGAAGAGAGAGAGCGACTGGGGGGAAGAGAGAGAGCGACTGGGGGGAAGAGAGAGAGCGACTGGGGGGAAGAGAGAGCGCGACTGGGGGGAAGAGAGAGAGCGACTGGGGGGAAGAGAGAGCGCGACTGGGGGGAAGAGAGAGAGCGACTGGGGGGATTAGAGAGAGCGACTGTGGGGAAGAGAGAGCGCGACTGGGGGGGTAGAGAGAGAGCGACTGGGGGGGAAGAGAGGGCGCGACTGGGGGGAAGAGAGAGAGCGACTGGGGGGGAAGAGAGAGAGCGACTGGGGGCGAAGAGAGAGAGCGACTGGGGGGAAGAGAGAGAGCGACTGGGGGGGAAGAGAGAGAGCGACTGGGGGGAAGAGAGCGAGCGACGGGGGGGAAGAGAGCGAGCGACTGGGGGGAAGAGAGCGAGCGACTGGGGGGAAGAGAGCGAGCGACTGGGGGGAAGAGAGCGAGCGACAGGGGGGAAGAGAGCGAGCGACTGGGGGGAAGAGAGCGAGCGACTGGGGGGAAGAGAGCGAGCGACTGGGGGGAAGAGAGCGAGCGACTGGGGGGAAGAGAGCGAGCGACTGGGGTGGAAGAGAGCGAGCGACTGGGGTGTGAAAAGTGCGAGCGACTGCGGGAGAAGAGAGCGAGCAACTGGGGGAAAGAGAGCCAGTGACTGGGGGGAAGAGAGCGAGCGACTCGGGAGGAAGAGAGCGAGCGATTCGGGGGGAAGAGAGCGTGCGACTGGGGGGAAGAGAGCGAGCGACTGGGGGGAAGAGAGCGAGCGACTGGGGGGAAGAGAGAGAGCGACTGGGGGGAAGAGAGCGAGCGACTGGGGGGAAGAGATCGAGCGACTGGGGGGAAGAGAGCGAGCGACTGGGGGGAAGAGAGCGAGCGACTGGGGGGAAGAGAGCCAGCGACTGGGGGGAAGAGATCGAGCGACTGGGGGGAAGAGAGCGAGCGACTGGGGGGAAGAGAGCGAGCGACTGGGGTGGAAGAGAGCGAGCGACTGGTGTGTGAAAAGTGCGAGCGACTGCGGGGGAAGAGAGCGAGCAACTGGGGGAAAGAGAGCGAGCGACTGGGGGAAGAGAGCGAGCGACTGGGGGGAAGAGAGCGAGCGACTGGGGGGGGAAGAGAGCGAGCGATTGGGGGGGAAGAGAGAGAGCGACTGGGGGGGAAGAGAGAGAGCGATTGGGGGGAAGAGAGAGAGCGACTGGGGGGGAAGAGAGAGAGCGACTGGGGGGGAAGAGAGAGAGCGACTGGGGGGGAAGAGAGAGAGCGACTGGGGGGGAAGAGAGAGAGCGACTGGGGGGGAAGAGAGAGAGCGACTGGGGGGGGAAGAGAGAGAGGGACTGGGGGGGAAGAGAGAGAGCGGCTGGGGGGGAAGAGAGAGAACGACTGAGGGGAAGAGAGAGAGCGACTGGGGGGGAAGAGAGAGAGCGACTGAGGGGGAAGAGAGAGAGCGACTGGGGGGGATCAGAGAGCGACTGGGGGGGGGAAGAGAGAGGGCGACTGGTGGGGAAGTGAGAGGGCGACTGGGGGGGAAGAGAGAGAGCGACTGGGGGGGAAGAGAGAGAGCGACTGGGGGGGGAAGAGAGAGAGCGACGGGGGGGAAGAGAGAGAGCGACTGGGGGGGAAGAGAGAGAGCGACTGGGGGGGGAAGAGAAAGAGCGACTGCGGGGGAAGAGAGTCAGCAATTAGGGGGAAGAGAGAGCGACGAGGGGGGGAAGAGAGAGCGACTGAGGGGGGTAGAGAGAGAGAGCGACTGGGGGGGAAGAGAGAGAGAGAGCGACTGAGGGTGAACAGAGAGAGAGAGCGACTGAGGGGTAAGAGAGAGAGAGAGCGACTGGGGGGTAAGAGAGAGAGCGAGCGACTCGGGGATAAGAGAGAGAGAGCGACTGGGGGGTAAGAGAGAGAGAGAGCGACTGGGGGGGAAGAGAGAGAGAGAGCGACTGGGGGGGGAAGAGAGAGAGAGAGCGACTGGGGGGGGAAGAGAGAGAGAGAGCGACTGGGGGGGGAAGAGAGAGAGCGAGCGACTGGGGGGGAAGAGAGAGAGAGAGCGACTGGGGGGGAAGAGAGAGAGAGCGACTGGGGGAAGAGAGAGAGCGACTGGGGGGGAAGAGAGAGAGCGACTGGGGGGGAAGAGAGAGAGCGACTGGAGGGGAAGAGAGAGAGCGAATGGGGGGAAGAGAGAGAGCGACTGGGGGGGAAGAGAGAGAGCAACTGGAGGGGAAGAGAGAGAGCGAATGGGGGGAAAGAGAGAGAGCGACTGGGGGGAAGAGAGAGAGCGACTGGGGGGAAGAGAGAGAGCGACTGGGGGGGAAGAGAGAGAGCGACTGGGGAGGAAGAGAGAGAGCGACTGGGGGGGAAGAGAGTGAGCGACTGGGGGGGAAGAGAGAGAGCGACTGGGGGGGAAGAGAGAGAGCGACTGGGGGGGAAGAGAGAGAGCGACGGGGGGGAAGAGAGAGAGCGACTGGGGGGGAAGAGAGAGAGCGACTGGGGGTGGAAGAGAGAGAGCGACTGGGGGGGAAGAGAGAGAGCGACTGGGGATTAAGAGAGAGAGCGACTGGGGGGGAAGAGAGAGAGCGACTGGGGGGAAGAGAGAGAGCGACTGGGGGGGAAGAGAGAGAGCGACTGGGGGGGAAGAGAGAGAGCGACTGGGGGGGAAGAGAGAGAGCAGCTGGGGGGGAAGAGAGAGAGCGACTGGGGGGGAAGAGGGAGAGCGACTGGGGGGGAAGAGAGAGAGCGACTGGGGGGGAAGAGAGAGAGCGACTGGGGGGGAAGAGAGAGAGCGACTGGGGGGGAAGGGAGAGAGCGACTGGGGGGGAAGAGAGAGAGCGACTGGGGGGGAAGAGAGAGAGCGACTGGGGGGGAAGAGAGAGAGCGACTGGGGGGGAAGAGAGAGAGCGACTCGGGGGAAGAGAGAGAGCGACTGGGGGGGAAGAGAGAGAGCGACTGGGGGGGAAGAGAGAGAGCGACTGGGGGGGAAGAGAGAGAGCGACTGGGGGGGAAGAGAGAGAGCGACGGGGGGGAATTGAGAGAGCGACTGGGGGGGGAAGAGAGAGAGCGACTGGGGGGGAAGAGAGAGAGCGACTGGGGGGGAAGAGAGAGAGCGACTGGGGGGGGAAGAGAGAGAGGGACTGGGGGGGAAGAGAGAGAGCGACTGGGGGGGAAGAGAGAGAGGGACTGGGGGGGAAGAGAGAGAGCGGCTGGGGGGGAAGAGAGAGAACGACTGAGGGGAAGAGAGAGAGCGACTGGGGGGGAAGAGAGAGAGCGACTGAGGGGGAAGAGAGAGAGCGACTGGGGGGGATTAGAGAGCGACTGGGGGGGGGAAGAGAGAGGGCGACTGGTGGGGAAGTGAGAGGGCGACTGGGGGGGAAGAGAGAGAGCGACTGGGGGGGAAGAGAGAGAGCGACTGGGGGGGGAAGAGAGAGAGCGACGGGGGGGAAGAGAGAGAGCGACTGGGGGGGAAGAGAGAGAGCGACTGGGGGGGGAAGAGAAAGAGCGACTGCGGGGAAGAGAGTCAGCAATTAGGGGGAAGAGAGAGCGACGAGGGGGGAAGAGAGAGCGACTGAGGGGGGTAGAGAGAGAGAGCGACTGGGGGGGAAGAGAGAGAGAGAGCGACTGAGGGTGAACAGAGAGAGAGAGCGACTGGGGGGTAAGAGAGAGAGAGAGCGACTGGGGGGTAAGAGAGAGAGCGAGCGACTCGGGGGTAAGAGAGAGAGAGCGACTGGGGGGTAAGAGAGAGAGAGAGCGACTGGGGGGGAAGAGAGAGAGAGAGCGACTGGGGGGGGAAGAGAGAGAGAGAGCGACTGGGGGGGGAAGAGAGAGAGCGAGCGACTGGGGGGGAAGAGAGAGAGCGAGCGACTGGGGGGGAAGAGAGAGAGAGCGACTGGGGGGAAGAGAGAGAGCGACTGGGGGGGAAGAGAGAGAGCGACTGGGGGGGAAGAGAGAGAGCGACTGGAGGGGAAGAGAGAGAGCGAATGGGGGGAAGAGAGAGAGCGACTGGGGGGGAAGAGAGAGAGCAACTGGAGGGGAAGAGAGAGAGCGAATGGGGGGAAAGAGAGAGAGCGACTGGGGGGAAGAGAGAGAGCGACTGGGGGGGAAGAGAGAGAGCGACTGGGGGGAAGAGAGAGAGCGACTGGGGAGGAAGAGAGAGAGCGACTGGGGGGGAAGAGAGTGAGCGACTGGGGGGGAAGAGAGAGAGCGACGGGGGGAAGAGAGAGAGCGACTAGGGGGGAAGAGAGAGAGCGACTGGGGGGGAAGAGAGAGAGCGACTGGGGGGGAAGAGAGAGAGCGACTGGGGGGGGAAGAGAGAGAGCGACTGGGGGGGAAGAGAGAGAGCGACTGGGGGGGAAGAGAGAGAGCGACTGGGGGGGAAGAGAGAGAGCGACTGGGGGAAGAGAGAGAGCGACTGGGGGGGATGAGAGAGAGCGACTGGGGGGAAGAGAGAGAGCGACTGGGGGGGAAGAGAGAGAGCGACTGGGGGGGAAGAGAGAGAGCGACTGGGGGGGAAGTGGGAGAGCGACTGGGGGGGAAGAGAGAGAGCGACTGGGGGGGAAGAGAGAGAGCGACTGGGGGGGAAGAGAGAGAGCGACTGGGGGGAAGAGAGAGAGCGACTGGGGGGGAAGGGAGAGAGCGACTGGGGGGAAGAGAGAGAGCGACTGGGGGGGAAGAGAGAGAGCGACTGGGGGGGAAGAGAGAGAGCGACTGGGGGGGAAGAGAGAGAGCGACTCGGGGGGAAGAGAGAGAGCGACTGGGGGGGAAGAGAGAGAGCGACGGGGGGGAAGAGAGAGAGCGACTGGGGGGGAAGAGAGAGAGCGACTGGGGGGGAAGAGAGAGAGCGACGGGGGGGAATTGAGAGAGCGACTGGGGGGGAAGAGAGAGAGCGACTGGGGGGGAAGAGAGAGAGCGACTGGGGGGGAAGAGAGAGAGCGACTGGGGGGGGAAGAGAGAGAGCGACTGGGGGGGAAGAGAGAGAGCGACTGGGGGGGAAGAGAGAGAGCGACTGGGGGGGAAGAGAGAGAGCGACGGGGGGGAATTGAGAGAGCGACTGGGGGGGGAAGAGAGAGAGCGACTGGGGGGGAAGAGAGAGAGCGACTGGGGGGAAGAGAGAGAGCGACTGGGGGGGAAGAGAGAGAGCGACTGGGGGGGGAAGAGAGAGAGGGACTGGGGGGGAAGAGAGAGAGCGACTGGGGGGGGAAGAGAGAGAGGGACTGGGGGGAAGAGAGAGAGCGGCTGGGGGGGAAGAGAGAGAACGACTGAGGGGAAGAGAGAGAGCGACTGGGGGGGAAGAGAGAGAGCGACTGAGGGGGAAGAGAGAGAGCGACTGGGGGGGATTAGAGAGCGACTGGGGGGGGGAAGAGAGAGGGCGACTGGTGGGGAAGTGAGAGGGCGACTGGGGGGGAAGAGAGAGAGCGACTGGGGGGGAAGAGAGAGAGCGACTGGGGGGGGAAGAGAGAGAGCGACGGGGGGGAAGAGAGAGAGCGACTGGGGGGGAAGAGAGAGAGCGACTGGGGGGGGGAGAGAAAGAGCGACTGCGGGGGAAGAGAGTCAGCAATTAGGGGGAAGAGAGAGCGACGAGGGGGGGAAGAGAGAGCGACTGAGGGGGGTAGAGAGAGAGAGCGACTGGGGGGGAAGAGAGAGAGAGAGCGACTGAGGGTGAACAGACAGAGAGAGCGACTGGGGGGTAAGAGAGAGAGAGAGCGACTGGGGGGTAAGAGAGAGAGCGAGCGACTCGGGGGTAAGAGAGAGAGAGCGACTGGGGGGTAAGAGAGAGAGAGAGCGACTGGGGGGGAAGAGAGAGAGAGAGCGACTGGGGGGGGAAGAGAGAGAGAGAGCGACTGGGGGGGGAAGAGAGAGAGCGAGCGACTGGGGGGGAAGAGAGAGAGCGAGCGACTGGGGGGAAGAGAGAGAGAGCGACTGGGGGGAAGAGAGAGAGCGACTGGGGGGGAAGAGAGAGAGCGACTGGGGGGGAAGAGAGAGAGCGACTGGAGGGGAAGAGAGAGAGCGAATGGGGGAAGAGAGAGAGCGACTGGGGGGGAAGAGAGAGAGCAACTGGAGGGGAAGAGAGAGAGCGAATGGGGGGAAAGAGAGAGAGCGACTGGGGGGAAGAGAGAGAGCGATTGGGGGGGAAGAGAGAGAGCGACTGGGGGGGGAAGAGAGAGAGCGACTGGGGAGGAAGAGAGAGAGCGACTGGGGGGGAAGAGAGTGAGCGACTGGGGGGGAAGAGAGAGAGCGACTGGGGGGGAAGAGAGAGAGCGACTAGGGGGGAAGAGAGAGAGCGACTGGGGGGGAAGAGAGAGAGCGACTGGGGGGGAAGAGAGAGAGCGACTGGGGGGGAAGAGAGAGAGCGACTGGGGGGGAAGAGAGAGAGCGACTGGGGGGGAAGAGAGAGAGCGACTGGGGGGGAAGAGAGAGAGCGACTGGGGGGAAGAGAGAGAGCGACTGGGGGGGATGAGAGAGAGCGACTGGGGGGGAAGAGAGAGAGCGACTGGGGGGGAAGAGAGAGAGCGACTGGGGGGAAGAGAGAGAGCGACTGGGGGGGAAGTGGGAGAGCGACTGGGGGGGAAGAGAGAGAGCGACTGGGGGGGAAGAGAGAGAGCGACTGGGGGGGAAGAGAGAGAGCGACTGGGGGGGAAGAGAGAGAGCGACTGGGGGGGAAGGGAGAGAGCGACTGGGGGGGAAGAGAGAGAGCGACTGGGGGGGAAGAGAGAGAGCGACTGGGGGGGAAGAGAGAGAGCGACTGGGGGGGAAGAGAGAGAGCGACTCGGGGGGAAGAGAGAGAGCGACTGGGGGGGAAGAGAGAGAGCGACGGGGGGGAAGAGAGAGAGCGACTGGGGGGGAAGAGAGAGAGCGACTGGGGGGGAAGAGAGAGAGCGACGGGGGGGAATTGAGAGAGCGACTGGGGGGAAGAGAGAGAGCGACTGGGGGGGAAGAGAGAGAGCGACTGGGGGGAAGAGAGAGAGCGACTGGGGGGGAAGAGAGAGAGCGACTGGGGGGGAAGAGAGAGAGCGACTGGGGGGGAAGAGAGAGAGTGACTGGGGGGGAAGAGAGAGAGCGACTGGGGGGGAAGAGAGAGAGCGACTGGGGGGGAAGAGAGCGAGCGACGGGGGTGGAAGAGAGCGAGCGATGGGGGGGAAGAGAGCGAGCGACTGTGGGGGAAGAGAGCGAGCGACGGGGGGGGAAGAGAGCGAGCGACAGGCGGGAAGAGAGCGAGCGACTGGGGGGGAAGAGAGCGAGCGACTTGGGGGGAAGAGAGCGAGCGACTGGGGGGGAAGAGAGCGAGCGACTGGGGGGGAAGAGAGCGAGCGACTTGGGGGGAAGAGAGCGAGCGTCTGGGGGGGAAGAGAGCGAGCGACTGGGGGGGAAGAGAGCGAGCGACAGGGGGGGAAGAGAGCGAGCGACTGGGGGGAAGAGAGCGAGCGACTGGTGGGGAAGAGAGCGAGCGACTGGGGGAAGCGAGCGAGCGACTGGGGGAAGAGAGCGAGCGACTGGGGGGGAAGAGAGCAAGCGACTGGGGGGGAAGAGAGCGAGCGACTTGCGGGGAAGAGAGCGAGCGACTGGGGGGGAAGAGAGCGAGCGACTGGGGGGAAGAGAGCGAGCGACTGGGGGGGAAGAGAGCGAGCGGCTGTGGGGAAGAAAGCGAGCGTCTGGGGGGGAAGAGAGCAAGCGACTGGGGGGAGCGAAGAGAGCGAGCGACTGGGGGGGAAGAGAGCAAGGGACTGGGGGGGAAGAGAGAGAGCGACTGGGGGGAAGAGAGCAAGCGACTGCGGGGAAAGAGAGCGAGCGAATTGAGGGGAAGAGAGCGAGCGACTGGGGGGAAGAGAGCCAGCGACTGGGGGGAAGAGAGCTAGCGACTGTGGGGGATGAGAGCGAGCGACTGGGGGGAAGAGAGTGAGTGAGTGACTGGGGTGAAGAGAGTGAGTGAGTGACTGGGGGCGAAGAGAGCGAGCGACTGGGGGGGTAGGGAGCGAGCGACTGGGGGGGAAGTGAGCGAGCGACTGGGGGGAAGAGAGCGAGCGACTGGGGGAAGAGAGCGAGCGACTGGGGGGAAGAGAGCGAGCGACGGGGGGAAGAGAGCGAGCGACTGGGGGGAAGCGAGCGAGCGACTGGGGGGAAGCGAGCGAGCGAGCGACTGGGGGGATGAAAGCGAGCGACTGTGGGGGAAGAGAGCGAGCGACTGGGGGAAGAGAGCGAGCGACTGGGGGCGAAGAGACCGAGCGACTGTGGGGGTAGGGAGCGAGCGACTGGGGGGGTTGGGAGCGAGCGACTGGGGGGGAAGAGAGCGAGCGACTGGGGGGGAAGAAAGAGAGCGAGCGACGGGGGGAAGAGAACGAGCGACTTGAGGGGAAGAGAGCGAGCGACTGGGGGGAAGAGAGCGAAGGACTGGGGGGAAGAGAGCGAGCGACTGGGGGGAAGAGAGCGAAGGACTGGGGGGAAGAGAGCGAGCGACTGTGGGGGAAGAGAGCGAGCGACTGGGGGGAAGAGAGCGAGCGACTCGGGGCGAAGAGACCAAGCGACTGGGGGGGTAGGGAGCGAGCGACTGGGGGGAAGAGAGAGAGCGACTGGGGGCGAAGAGAGAGAGCGACTGGGGGGGAAGAGTCCGAGGGACAGGGGGGAAGAGAGCGAGCGACTGCGGGGGAAGAGAGCGAGCGGCTGGGGCGTAAGAGAGCGAGCAACTGGGGGGGAAGAGAGAGAGCGACTGGGGGGAAGAGAGAGAGCGACAGGGGGGGAAGAGAGAGAGCGACTGGGGGCGAAGAGACCGAGCGACTGGGGGGCTAGGGAGCGAGCGACTGGGGGGGTAGGGAGCGAGCGACTGGGGGGGAAGAGAGGGAGCGACTGGGGGGGAAGAGAGCGAGTGACAGGGGGGGAAGAGTCCGAGCGACAGGGGGAAGAGAGCGAGCGACTGTGGGGGAAGAGAGCGAGCGGCTGGGGCGTAAGAGAGCGAGCGACTGGGGGAAGAGAGAGAGCGACTGGGGGGGAAGAGAGAGAGCGACAGGGGGGGAAGAGAGAGAGCGACTGGGGGGGGAGAGAGAGCGACTGGGGGGAAGAGAGAGAGCGACTGGGGGGGAAGAGAGAGAGCGACTGGGGGGGAAGAGAGAGAGCGACTGTGGGGGAAGAGAGAGAGCGACTGGGGGGGAAGATAGAGAGCGACTGGGGGGGAAGAGAGAGAGCGACTGGGGGGAAGATAGAGAGCGACTGGGGGGAAGATAGAGAGCGACTGGGTGGGAAGAGAGAGCGCGACTGGGGGGAAGAGAGAGAGCGACTGGGGGGGAAGAGAGAGACCGACTGGGGGGGAAGAGAGAGAGCGACTGGGGGGGAAGAGAGAGAGCGACTGTGGGGGAAGAGAGAGCGCGACTGGGGGGAAGAGAGAGAGCGACTGGGGGGGAAGAGAGAGAGCGATTGCGGGGGGGAAGAGAGCGAGCGACTGGAGGGAAGAGAGCGAGCGACTGCGGGGGAAGAGAGCGAGCGGCTGGGGCGTAAGAGAGCGAGCGACTGGGGGGAAGATAGAGAGCGACTTGGGGGGAAGAGAGAGAGCAACAGGGGGGGAAGAGAGAGAGCGACTGGGGGGGCAGAGAGAGCGACTGGGGGTGAAGAGAGTGAGCGACTGGGGGGAAGAGAGAGAGCGACTGGGGGGTAAGCGGGCGAGCGACTGGGGGGGAAGCGGGCGCGCGACTGGGTGGGAAGCGGGCGAGCGACTGGGGGGAAGCGGGCGAGCGACTGGGGGGGAAGCGGGCGAGCGACTGGGGGGGAAGCGAGCGAGCGACTGGGGGGGAAGCGGGCGAGCGACTGGGTGGGAAGCGGGCGAGCGACTGGGGGGGAAGCGGGCGAGCGACTGGGGGGGAAGCGGGCGAGCGACTGGGGGGGGAAGCGAGCGAGCGACTGGGGGGGAAGCGGGCGAGCGACTGAGGGGGAAGCGGGCGACCGACTGGGGGGGAAGCGGGCGAGCGACTGGGGGGGAAGCGGGCGAGCGACTGGGGGGGAAGCGGGCGAGCGACTGGGGGGGAAGCGGGCGAGCGACTGGGGGGGAAGCGGGCGAGCGACTGGGGGGGAAGCGGGCGAGCGACTGGGTGGGAAGCGGGCGAGCGACTGGGGGGAAGCGGGCGAGCGACTGGGGGGAAGCGGGCGAGCGACTGGGGGGGAAGCGGGCGCGCGACTGGGTGGGAAGCGGGCGAGCGACTGGGGGGAAGCGGGCGAGCGACTGGGGGGGAAGCGGGCGAGCGACTGGGGGGGAAGCGAGCGAGCGACTGAGGGGGAAGCGGGCGACCGACTGGGGGGGAAGCGGGCGAGCGACTGGGGGGGAAGCGGGCGAGCGACTGGGGGGGAAGCGGGCGAGCGACTGGGGGGGAAGCGGGCGAGCGACTGGGGGGGAAGCGGGCGAGCGACTGGGGGGGAAGGGGGGAAGCGGGCGAGCGACTGGGTGGGAAGCGGGCGAGCGACTGGTGGGGAAGCGGGCTAGCGACTGGGGGGGAAGCGAGCGAGCGACTGGGGGGGAAGCGAGCGAGCGACTGCGGGGGAAGCGAGCGAGCGACTGGGGGGGAAGCGAGCGAGCGACTGGGGGGGAAGCGGGCGAGCGACTGGGGGGGAAGCGGGCGAGCGACTGGGGGGGAAGCGGGCGAGCGACTGGGGGGGAAGCGGGCGAGCGACTGGGGGGGAAGCGGGCGAGCGACTGGGGGGAAGCGGGCGAGCGACTGGGTGGGAAGCGGGCGAGCGACTGGGGGGGAAGCGGGCGAGCGACTGGGGGGGAAGCGGGCGAGCGACTGGGGGGGAAGCGAGCGAGCGACTGTGGGGGAAGCGAGCGAGCGACTGGGGGGGAAGCGAGCGAGCGACTGGGGGGGAAGCGATGCGAGCGACTGGGGGGGAAGCGAGCGAGCGACTGGGGGGAAGAGAGCGAGCGACTGGGGGGAAGAGAGCGAGCGACTGGGGGGAAGAGAGCGAGCGACTTGGGGGAAGAGAGCGAGCGACTGGGGGGAAGAGAGCGAGTGACTGGGGGGAAGAGAGCGAGCGACTGAGGGGAAGCGAGCGAGCGACTGGGGGGGGAAGCGAGCGAGCGGCTGGGGGGGGAGGCGAGCGAGCGACTGGGGGGGAAGCGAGCGAGCGACTGGGGGGGAAGCGAGCGAGCGACTGGGGGGGAAGCGAGCGAGCGACTCGGGGGGAAGCGAGCGAGCGACTGGGGGGGAAGCGAGCGAGCGACTGGGGGGAAGCGAGCGAGCGACTGGGGGGAAGCGTGCGAGTGACTGGGGGGGAAGCGAGCGAGCGACTGGGGGGGAAGCGAGCGAGCGACTGGGGGGGAAGCGAGCGAGCAACTGGGGGGGAAGCGAGCGAGCGACTGGGGGGAAGCGAGCGAGCGACTGGGGGGGAAGCGAGCGAGCGACTGGGGGGAAGCGAGCGAGCGACTGGGGGGGAAGCGAGCGAGCGACTGGGGGAAGCGAGCGAGCGACTGGGGGGAAGCGAGCAAGCGACTGGGGGAAGCGAGCGAGCGACTGGGGGGAAGCGAGCGAGCGACTGGGGGGGAAGCGAGCGAGCGACTGGGGGGAAGCGAGCGAGCGACTGGGGGGGAAGCGAGCGAGCGACTGGGGGGGAAGCGAGCGAGCGACTGGGGGGGAAGCGAGCGAGCGACTGGGGGGGAAGCGAGCGAGCGACTGGGGGGGAAGCGAGCGAGCGACGGGGGGTAAGCGAGCGAGCGACTGGGGGGGAAGCGAGCGAGCGACTGGGGGGAAGCGAACGAGCGACTGGGGGGGAAGAGAGCGAGCGACTGGGGGGGAAGAGAGCGAGGGCT
>NW_028226779.1:0-25796 GCF_052327205.1 Somniosus microcephalus
CACCAGCTCACGCCTCCCCCACCCCATTCACCAGCTCACACCCCCCCCCACCCCATTCACCAGCTCACACCTCCCCCACCCCATTCACCAACTCACACCTCCCCCACCCCATTCACCAGCCCACACCCCCCCCCACACCATTCACCAGCCCACACCTCCCCCACCCCATTCACCAGCCCACACCCCCCCACCACATTCACCAGCCCACACCTCCCCCACCCCATTCACCAGCCCACACCTCCCCCACCCCATTCACCAGTTCACACCTCCCCCACCCCATTCACCAGCCCACACCCCCCCCACCCCATTCACCAGCTCACACCTCCCCCCCCACCCAATTCACCAGCTCACAGCACCCCCACCCCATTCACCAGCCCACACCTCCCCCACCCCATTCACCAGCCCAACCCCCCCACCCCATTCACCAGCTCACACCTCCCCCACCCCATTCACCAGCCCACACCTCCCCCACCCCGAGCACCAGCCCACACCTCCCCCACCCCATTCACCAGCCCACACCTCCCCCACCCCATTCACCAGCTCACACCTCCCCCACCCCATTCACCAGCCCACACCTCCCCCACCCCGAGCACCAGCCCACACCTCCCCCACCCCATTCACCAGCTCACACCTCCCCACCCCATTCACCAGCCCACACCTCCCCCACCCCATTCACCAGCCCACACCTCCCCCACCCCGAGCACCAGCCCACACCTCCCCCACCCCATTCACCAGCCCACACCTCCCCCACCCCGAGCACCAGCTCACACCTCCCCCACCCCATTCACCAGCCCACACCTCCCCCACCCCATTCACCAGCCCACACCTCCCCCACCCCATTCACCAGGTCACACCTCCCCCACCCCAAGCATCAGCCCACACCTCCCCCACCCCATTCACCAGCCCACACCTCCCCCACCCCATTCACCAGCTCACACCTCCCCACCCCAATCACCAGCTCACACCTCCCCCACCCCTTGCACCAGCCCACACCTCCCCCCACCCCATTCACCAGCTCACACCTCCCCCACCCCATTCACCAGCTCACACCTCCCCCACCCCGAGCACCAGCTCACAGCCCCCCACCCCATTCACCAGCCCACACCTCCCCCACCCCATTCACCAGCCCACCACCCCCACCCCATTCACCAGCTCACACCTCCCCCACCCCATTCACCAGCTCACACCTCCCCCACCCCATTCAGCAGCCCACACCTCCCCCACCCCATTCACCAGCCCACACCTCCCCCACCCCATTCACCAGCTCACACCTCCCCCACCCCATTCACCAGCTCACACCTCCCCCACCCCATTCACCAGCTCACACCTCCCCCACCCCATTCACCAGCCCACACCCACCCCACCCCATTCACCAGCTCACACCCCCCCCACCCCATTCACCAGCTCACACCTCCCCCACCCCATTCACCAGCCCACACCTCCCCCACCCCATTCACCAGTCCACACCTCCCCCACCCCATTCACCAGTCCACACCTCCCCCACCCCATTCACCAGCCCACACCTCCCCCACCCCATTCACCAGTCCACACCTCCCCCACCCCATTCACCAGCTCACACCCCCCCCACCCCATTCACCAGCCCACACCTCCCCCACCCCATTCACCAGCCCACCTCCCCCACCCCAATCACCAGCCCACACCTCCCCCACCGCGAACACCAGCCCACACCTCCCCCACCCCATTCACCAACTCACAGCCCCCCCACCCCATTTACCAGCTCACACCTCCCCCACCCCATTTACCAGCTCACACCTCCCCCACCCCAAGCACCAGCCCACACCCCCCCCACCCCGAGCACCAGCCCACACCCCCCCACCCCATTTACCAGCTCACACCTCCCCCACCCCATTCACCAGCTCACACCTCCCCCACCCCATTTACCAGCTCACACCTCCCCACCCCATTCACCAGCTCACACCTCCCCCACCCCATTTACCAGCTCACACCTCCCCCACCCCATTCACCAGCCCACACCCCCCCCACCCCGAGCACCAGCCCACACCCCCCCACCCCATTTACCAGCTCACACCTCCCCCACCCCATTCACCAGCTCACACCTCCCCCACCCCATTCACCAGCTCACACCTCCCCCACCCCATTCACCAGCTCACACCTCCCCCACCCCATTGACCAGGTCACACCTCCCCCACCCCATTCACCAGGTCACACCTCCCCCACCCCATTCACCAGGTCACACCTCCCCCACCACATTCACCAGGTCACACCTCCCCCACCACCCCATTCACCAGCCCACACCCCCCGCCACCCCATTCACCAGCCCACACCCCCCCCACCCCATTCACCAGCTCACACCTCCCCCACCCCATTCACCAGCCCACCCCTCCCCCACCCCATTCACCAGCCCACACCTCCCCGACCCCATTCACCAGCTCACACCTCCCCCACCCCATTCACCAGCTCACACCTCCCCCACCCCATTCACCAGCCCACACCTCCCCCACCCCGAGCACCAGCTCACACCTCCCCCACCCCATTCACCAGCCCACACCTCCCCCACCCCGATCACCAGCCCACGCCTCCCCCACCCCATTCACCAGCCCACACCTCCCCCACCCCATTCACCAGCTCACACCTCCCCGACCCCATTCACCAGCCCACACCTCCCCCACCCCGAGCACCAGCCCACACCTCCCCCACCCCATTCACCAGCCCACACCTCCCCCACCCCATTCACCAGCTCACACCTCCCCCACCCCATTCACCAGCCTACAGCCCCCCCACCCCATTCACCACCCCCTACCACCCCCCACCCCATTCACCAGCCCACACCTCCCCCACCCCATTCACCAGCCCACACCTCCCCCACCCCGACCACCAGCCCACACCTCCCCCACCCCATTCACCAGCCCACACCTCCCCCACCCCATTCACCAGGTCACACCTCCCCACCCCAAGCATCAGCCCACACCTCCCCCACCCCATTCTCCAGCCCACACCTCCCCCCACCCCATTCACCAGCCCACATCTCCCCCACCCCATTCACCAGCCCACACCTCCCCCACCCCATTCACCAGCCCACACCTCCCCCATCCCATTCACCAGGTCACACCTCCCCCACCACATTCACCAGCCCACACCCCCCCCACCCCATTCACCAGCCCACACCCCCCCAACCCCATTCACCAGCTCACACCTCCCCCACCCCATTCACCAGCCCACACCCCCCCAACCCCATTCACCAGCTCACACCTCCCCCACCCCATTCACCAGCCCACCCCTCCCCCACCCCATTCACCAGCCCACACCTCCCCGGCCCCATTCACCAGCCGACACCCCCCCCCACCCCATTCACCAGCCCACAACCCCCCACCCCATTCACCAGCCCACACCTCCCCCACCCCATTCACCAGCCCACCCCCCCCCACCCCATTCACCAGCCCACACCTCCCCCACCCCATTCACCAGCCCACACCTCCCCCACCCCATTCACCAGCCCACACCCCCCCACCCCATTCACCAGCCCACACCTCCCCCACCACATTCACCAGCCCACACCTCTCCCACCCCATTCACCAGCCCACACCTCCCCCACCCCATTCACCAGCCCACACCTCCCCCACCCCATTCACCAGCCCACACCCCCCCACCCCATTCACCAGCCCACACCTCCCCCTCCCCATTCACCAGCCCACAACTCTCCCACCCCATTCACGAGCCCACACCTCCCCCACCCCATTCACCAGCCCACACCCCCCCACCCCATTCACCAGCCCACACCTCCCCGACCCCATTCACCAGCCCACACCTCCCCCACCCCATTCACCAGCCCACACCTCCCCCACCCCATTCACCAGCCCACACATCCCCCACCCCATTCACCACCCCCCACCCCATTCACCAGCCCACACCCCCCCCACCTCATTCACCAGCCCACACCCCCCCACCCCATTCACCAGCCCACACCTCCCCCACCCCATTCACCAGCCCACAGCCCCCCCACCCCATTCACCAGCCCACACCTCCCCCACCCCATTCACCAGCCCACACCTCCCCCACCCCATTCACCAGCCCACACCTCCCCCACCCCATTCACCAGCCCACACCTCCCCCACCCCATTCACCAGCCCACACCTCCCCCACCCCATTCACCAGCTCACACCTCCCCCACCCCGAGCACCAGCTCACACCTCCCCCACCCCGAGCACCAGCTCACATCCCCCCCACCCCATTCACCAGCCCACACCTCCCCCACCCCATTCACCAGCTCACACCTCCCCCACCCCATTCACCAGCCCACACCTCCCCCACCCCGAGCACCAGCTCACAGCCCCCCACCCCATTCACCAGCCCACACCTCCCCCACCACATTCACCAGCCCACCACCCCCACCCCAT
The DNA here is from genome assembly GCF_052327205.1 of Somniosus microcephalus. Taxonomy (NCBI): domain Eukaryota; kingdom Metazoa; phylum Chordata; class Chondrichthyes; order Squaliformes; family Somniosidae; genus Somniosus; species Somniosus microcephalus. Next base: position 4,377 of record NW_028226779.1, read on the forward strand.
TCACCAGCTCACACCTCCCCCACCCCATTCACCAGCTCACACCTCCCCCACCCCATTCAGCAGCCCACAGCTCCCCCACCCCATTCACCAGCTCACACCTCCCCCACCCCATTCACCAGCCTACACCTCCCCCCACCCCATTCACCAGCTCACACCTCCCCCACCCCATTCACCAGCTCACACCTCCCCCACCCCATTCACCAGCTCACACCGCCCCCACCCCATTCACCAGCCCACACCCACCCCACCCCATTCACCAGCTCACACCCCCCCCACCCCATTCACCAGCTGACACCTCCCCCACCCCATTCACCAGCCCACACCTCCCCACCCCATTCACCAGTCCACACCTCCCCCACCCCATTCACCAGTCCACACCTCCCCACCCCATTCACCAGTCCACACCTCCCCCACCCCATTCACCAGCTCACACCCCCCCACCCCATTCACCAGCCCACACCTCCCCCACCCCATTCACCAGCCCACCTCCCCCACCCCAATCACCAGCTCACACCCCCCCACCCCATTCACCAGCTCACAGCCCCCCCACCCCATTTACCAGCTCACACCTCCCCCACCCCTTTTACCAGCTCACACCTCCCCCACCCCGAGCACCAGTCCACACCCCCCCACCCCGAGCACCAGCCCACACCCCCCCACCCCATTTACCAGCTCACACCTCCCCCACCCCATTCACCAGCTCACACCTCCCCCACCCCATTTACCACCTCACACCTCCCCCACCCCATTCACCAGCTCACACCTCCCCCACCCCATTCACCAGCCCACACCTCCCCCACCCCGAGCACCAGCCTACAGCCCCCCCACCCCATTCATCAGCTCACACCTCCCCCACCCCATTCACCAACTCACACCTCCCCCACCCCATTCACCAGCTCACACCTCCCCCACCCCATTCACCAGCCCACACCCCCCCACCCCATTCACCAGCCCACCCCTCCCCCACCCCATTCACCAGCCCACACCTCGCCGACCCCATTCACCAGCCCACACCTCCCCCACCCCATTCACCAGCTCACACATCCCCCACCCCATTCACCAGCCCACCCCTCCCCCACCCCATTCACCAGCCCACACCTCGCCGACCCCATTCACCAGCCCACACCTCCCCCACCCCATTCACCAGCCCACACATCCCCCACCCCATTCACCAGCTCACACCTCCCCCACCCCATTCACCAGCCCACCCCTCCCCCACCCCATTCACCAGTCCACACCTCCCCCACCCCGAGAACCAGCCCACACCTCCCCCACCCCATTCACCAGCCCACACCCCACCCACCCCATTCACCAGCAGCCACCCACCCCATTCACCAGCCCACACCTCCCCCACCCCGAGCTCCAGCCCACCCCTCCCCCACCCCGAGCACCAGCTCACACCTCCCCCACCCCATTCACCAGCTCACACCTCCCCCACCCCATTCACCAGCAGCCCCCCACCCCATTCACCAGCCCACACCTCCCCCACCTCATTCACCAGCCCACACCTCCCCCACCCCATTCACCAGCCCACACCTCCCCCACCCCGAGCACCAGCTCACACCCCCCCCACCCCATTCACCAGCTCACACCCCCCCACCCCATTCACCAGCCCACACCCCCCCACCCCATTCACCAGCCCACACACCCCCACCCCATTCACCAGCCCACACCTCCCCCACCCCATTCACCAGCCCACACCTCCCCCACCCCGAGCACCAGCCCACACCCCCCCACCCCATTCACCAGCCCACACCTCCCCCACCCCATTCACCAGCCCACACCTCCCCCACCCCATTCACCAGCCCACACCTCCCCCACCCCATTCACCAGCCTACACCCCCCCACCCCATTCACCAGCCCACACCTCCCCACCCCATTCACCAGCCCACACCTCCCCCACCCCATTCACCAGCCCACACCTCCCCCACCCCATTCACCAGCCCACACCTCCCCCACCCCATAGACCAGCCCACACCTCCCCCACCCCGAGCACCAGCCCACACCTCCCCCACCCCGAGCACCAGCCCACACCTCCCCCACCCCATTCACCAGCCCACACCCCCCCACCCCATTCACCAGCCCACACCTCCCCACCCCGAGCACCAGCTCACACCTCCCCCACCCCATTCACCAGCCCACACCCCCCCCACCCCATTCACCAGCTCACACCTCCACCCCCCACCCCATTCACCAGCTCACAACCCCCCCACCCCATTCACCAGCCCACACCCCCCCACCCCATTCACCAGCCCACACCCCCCCCAACCCATTCACCAGCTCACACCTCGCCCCCCACCCCATTCACCAGCTCACACCCCCCCACCCCATTCACCAGCCCACACCTCCCCCACCCCATTCACCAGCTCACACCTCCCCCACCCCATTCACCAGCCCACACCCCCCCACCCCATTCACCAGCTCACACCTCCCCCCCCCACCCCATTCACCAGCTCACACCCACCCCACCCCATTCACCAGCTCACACCTCCCCCACCCCATTCACCAGCCCACACCCACCCCCACCCCATTCACCAGCTCACACCTCCCCCCCCCACCCCATTCACCAGCTCACACCCACCCCACCCCATTCACCAGCCCACACCTCCCCCACCCCATTCACCAGCTCACACCTCCCCCACGCCATTCACCAGCTCACACCTCCCCCAGCCCATTCACCAGCCCACACCTCCCCCACCCCATTCACCAGCTCACACCCCCCCACCCCATTCACCAGCCCACCCCCCCCACCCCATTCACCAGCTCACACCTCCCCCACCCCATTCACCAGCTCACACCTCCCCCACCCCATTCACCAGCTCACACCTCCCCCACCCCATTCACCAGCTCACACCTCCCCCACCCCATTCACCAGCTCACACCTCCCCCACCCCATTCACCAGCCCACACCCCCCCCACCCCATTCACCAGCTCACAGCCCCCCCACCCCATTCACCAGCTCACGCCTCCCCCACCCCATTCACCAGCTCACGCCTCCCCCACCCCATTCACCAGCTCACACCTCCCCCACCCCATTCACCAGCTCACACCTCCCCCACCCCATTCACCAGCCCACACCTCCCCCACCCCATTCACCAGCTCACACCTCCCCCACCCCATTCACCAGCTCACACCTCCCCCACCCCATTCACCAGCCCACCCCCCCCCACCCCATTCACCAGCCCACACCCACCCCACCCCATTCACCAGCTCACACACCCCCCACCCCATTCACCAGCCCACAACCCCCCACCCCATTCACCAGCTCACACCTCCCCCACCCCATTCACCAGCTCACACCTCCCCCACCCCATTCACCAGCTCACACCTCCCCCACCCCATTCACCAGCCCACACCCCCCCCACCCCATTCACCAGCCCACACCCACCCCACCCCATTCACCAGCCCACACCTCCCCCACCCCATTCACCAGCCCACAACCCCCCACCCCATTCACCAGCCCACACCTCCCCCACCCCATTCACCAGCCCACACCTCACCCACCCCATTCACCAGTTCACACCTCCCCCACCCCATTCACCAGCCCACACCCCCCCACCCCATTCACCAGCTCACACCTCCCCCCCCACCCAATTCACCAGCTCACAGCCCCCCCACCCAATTCACCAGCCCACACCTCCCTCACCCCATTCACCAGCCCACCCCCCCCACCCCATTCACCAGCTCACACCTCCCCCACCCCATTCACCAGCTCACACCTCCCCCACCCCATTCACCAGCCCACCCCCCCACCCCATTCACCAGCCCACACCTCCCACACCCCATTCGCCAGCTCACACCTCCCCCACCCCATTCACCAGCCCACCCCCCCCACCCCATTCACCAGCTCACACCTCCCCCACCCCGAGCACCAGCTCACACCTCCCCCACCCCATTCACCAGCTCACACCTCCCCCACCCCATTCACCAGCCCACACCTCCCCCACCCCATTCACCAGCCCACACATCCCCCACCCCATTCACCAGCCCACACCTCCCCCACCCCATTCACCAGCCTACACCTCCCCCACCCCATTCACCAGCCCACACCTCCCCCACCCCATTCACCAGCCTACACCTCCCCCACCCCATTCACCAGCCCACACCTCCCCCACCCCATTCACCAGACCACACCTCCCCCACCCCATTCACCAGCCCACCCCCCCCACCCCATTCACCAGCTCACAACCCCCCCCACCCCATTCACCAGCTCACACCTTCCCCACCCCATTCACCAGCTCACACCACCCCCACCCCATTCACCAGCCCACACCTCCCCCACCCCATTCACCAGCCCACACCTCCCCCACCCCATTCACCAGCTCACACCTCCCCCACCCCATTCACCAGCCCACCCCCCCCACCCCATTCACCAGCTCACAACCCCCCCCCACCCCATTCACCAGCTCACACCTCCCCCACCCCATTCACCAGCTCACACCACCCCCACCCCATTCACCAGCCCACACCTCCCCCACCCCGAGCACCAGCCCACACCTCCCCCAGCCCATTCACCAGCCCACACCTCCCCCACCCCATTCACCAGCTCACACCTCCCCCACCCCATTCACCAGCCCACACCTCCCCCAGCCCATTCACCAGCCCACACCTCCCCCACCCCATTCACCAGCTCACACCTCCCCCACCCCATTCACCAGCTCACACCTCCCCCACCCCATTCACCAGCCCACACCTCCCCCACCCCATTCACCAGCTCACACCTCCCCCACCCCATTCACCAGCTCACACCTCCCCCACCCCATTCACCAGCCCACACCTCCCCCACCCCATTCACCAGCCCACACCTCCCCCACCCCGAGCACCAGCCCACACCCACCCCACCCCATTCACCAGCCCACACCTCCCCCACCCCATTCACCAGCCCACACCGCCCCCTCCCCATTCACCAGCCCACACCCCCCCCACCCCATTCACCAGCCCACACCTCCCCCACCCCATTCACCAGCCCACACCGCCCCCTCCCCATTCACCAGCCCACACCTCCCCCACCCCATTCACCAGCCCACACCTCCACCACCCCATTCACCAGCCCACACCCCCCCACCCCATTCACCAGCCCACACCTCCCCCACCCCATTCACCAGCCCACACCTCCCCACCCCGAGCACCAGCCCACACCTCCCCCACCCCATTCACCAGCCCACACCCCCCCACCCCATTCACCAGCCCACACCTCCCCCACCCCATTCACCAGCCCACACCTCCCCCACCCATTCACCAGCCCACACCTCCCCCACCCCATTCACCAGCCCACACCTCCCCCCACCCCATTCACCAGCACACACCCCCCCACCCCGAGCACCAGCTCGCACCTCCCCCACCCCATTCACCAGCCCACACCCCCCCCACCCCATTCACCAGCTCACACCTCCCCCACCCCATTGACCAGCTCACACCCCCCCCACCCCATTCACCACCCCCCACCACCCCCCCCACCCCATTCACCAGCTCACACCTCCCCCACCCCATTCACCAGCTCACACCTCCCCCACCCCATTCACCAGCTCACACCCCCCCCACCCCATTCACCACCCTCCACCACCCCCCCACCCCATTCACCAGCTCACACCTCCCCCACCCCATTCACCAGCCCACACCTCCCCCACCCCATTCACCAGCTCACACCTCCCCCACCCCATTCACCAGCCCACACACCCCCCACCCCATTCACCAGCTCACACCTCCCCCACCCCATTCACCAGCCCACACCTCCCCCACCCCATTCACCAGCCCATACCTCCCCCACCCCATTCACCAGCCCACACCTCCCCCACCCCATTCACCAGCCCACACCTCCCCCACCCCATTCACCAGCGCACACCTCCTCCACCCCGAGCACCAGCTCACACCTCCCCCACCCCGAGCACCAGCTCACACCTCCCCCACCCCATTCACCAGCCCACACCTCCCCCACCCCATTCACCAGCCCACACCTCCCCCACCCCATTCACCAGCGCGCACCTCCCCCACCCCATTCACCAGCTCACACCTCCCCACCCCATTCACCAGCCCACACCTCCCCCACCCCATTCACCAGCTCACACCTCCCCCACCCCATTCACCAGCTCACACCTCCCCCACCCCATTCACCAGCTCACACCTCCCCCACCCCATTCACCAGCTCACACCTCCCCCACCCCATTCACCAGCCCACACAGCCCCCCCCCACCCCATTCACCAGCTCACACCTCCCCCACCCCGAGCACCAGCTCACACCTCCCCCACCCCATTCACCAGCCCACACCTCCCCCACCCCATTCACCAGTCCACACCTCCCCCACCCCATTCACCAGCTCACACCCCCCCCACCCCATTCACCAGCCCACACCTCCCCCACCCCATTCACCAGCCCACCTCCCGCACCCCAATCACCAGCTCACACCCCCCCACCCCATTCACCAGCTCACAGCCCCCCCACCCCATTTACCAGCTCACACCTCCCCCACCCCGAGCACCAGCCCACACCCCCCCACCCCATTCACCAGCCCTCACCCCCCCACCCCATTCACCAGCCCACACCCCCCCACCCCATTCACCAGCTCACACCCCCCACCCCATTCACCAGCTCACACCTCTCCCACCCCATTCACCAGCTCACACCTCCCCCACCCCAATTACCAGCTCACACCTCCCCCACCCCGAGCACCAGCCCACAACCCCCCCACCCCATTCACCAGCTCACACCTCCCCCATCCCATTCACCAGCCCACACCTCCCCCACCCGGAGCACCAGCTCACACCTCCCCCACCCCATTCACCAGCAGCCCCCCACCCCATTCACCAGCCCACACCTCCCCCACCCCATTCACCAGCCCACACCTCCCCCACCCCATTCACCAGCCCACACCTCCCCCACCCCGAGCACCAGCTCACACCTCCCCCACCCCAATCACCAGCCCACACCTCCCCCACCCCATTCACCAGCCCACACCTCCCCCACCCCGAGCACCAGCCCACACCTCCCCCACCCCATTCACCAGCTCACACCTCCCCCACCCCATTCACCAGCCCACACCTCCCCCACCCCATTCACCAGCTCACACCTCCCCCACCCATTCACCAGCTCACACCCCCCACCCCATTCACCAGCTCACATCTCCCCCACCCCATTCACCAGCTCACATCTCCCCCACCCCATTCACCAACCCACACCCCCCCACCCCATTCACCAGCTCACACCTCCCCCACCCCATTCACCAGCTCACACCTCCCCCACCCTATTCACCAGCCCACACCCCCCTACCCCATTCACCAGCCCACACCTCCCCCACCCCATTCACCAGCTCACACCTCCCCACCCCGAGCACCAGCCCACCCCCCCAACCCCATTCACCAGTCCACACCTCCCCCACCCCATTCACCAGCTCACACCTCCCCCACCCCATTCACAACCCCACACCTCCCCCACCCCATTCACCAGCCCACACCTCCCCCACCCCATTCACCAGCCCACACCTCCCCCACCCCGAGCACCAGCCCACACCTCCCCCACCCCATTCACCAGCCAACACCTGGCCCACCCCATTCACCAGCTCACACCTCCCCCACCCCATTCACCAGCCCACACCTCCCCCACCCCGAGCACCAGCCCACACCTCCCCCACCCCATTCACCAGCCCACACCTCCCCCACCCCATTCACCAGCCCACACCTCCCCCACCCCGAGCACCAGCCCACACCTCCCCCACCCCATTCACCAGCTCACACCTCCCCCACCCCATTCACCAGCTCACACCTCCCCCACCCCATTCACAACCCCACACCTCCCCCACCCCATTCACCAGCCCACACCTCCCCCACCCCATTCACCAGCCCACACCTCCCCCACCCCGAGCACCAGCCCACACCTCCCCCACCCCATTCACCAGCCAACACCTCCCCCACCCCATTCACCAGCTCACACCTCCCCCACCCCATTCACCAGCCCACACCTCCCCCACCCCGAGCACCAGCCCACACCTCCCCCACCCCATTCACCAGCCCACACCTCCCCACCCCATTCACCACCCCCCACCACCCCCCACCCCATTCACCAGCCCACACCTCCCCCACCCCATTCACCAGCCCACACCTCCCCCACCCCGAGCACCAGCCCACACCTCCCCCACCCCATTCACCAGCCCACACCTCCCCCACCCCATTCACCAGGTCACACCTCCCCCACCCCATTCACCAGCCCACACCTCCCCCACCCCATTCACCAGCCCACACCTCCCCCACCCCATTCACCAGGTCACACCTCCCCCACCCCATTCACCAGCTCACACCTCCCCCACCCCATTCACCAGCCCACACCTCCCCCACCCCAAGCACCAGCCCACACCTCCCCCACCCCATTCACCAGCCCACACCTCCCCCACCCCATTCACCAGCCCACACCTCCCCAACCCCATTCACCAGCCCACACCTCCCCCACCCCATTCACCAGCCCACATCTCCCCCACCCCATTCACCAGCTCACACCTCCCCCACACCATTCACCAGCCCACACCTCCCCCACCCCATTCACCAGGTCACACCTCCCCCACCCCATTCACCAGCTCACACCTCCCCCACCCCATTCACCAGCCCACACCTCCCCCACCCCATTCACCAGCTCACACCTCCCCCACCCCATTCACCAGCCCACACCTCCCCCACCCCATTCACCAGCTCACACCTCCCCCACCCCATTCACCAGCCCACACCTCCCCCACCCCATTCACCAGCTCACACCTCCCCCACCCCATTCACCAGCCCACACCTCCCCCACCCCATTCACCAGCCCACACCTCCCCCACCCCATTCACCAGCTCACACCTCCCCCACCCCATTCACCAGTCCACACCTCCCCCAACCCATTCACCGGCTCACACCTCCCCCACCCCGAGCACCAGCCCACACCTCCCCCACCCCATTCACCAGCCCACACCCCCCCCACCCCATTCACCACCCCCCACCACCCCCCACCCCATTCACCAGCCCACACCTCCCCCACCCCATTCACCAGCCCACACCTCCCCCACCCCGAGCACCAGCTCACACCTCCCCCACCCCATTCACCAGCCCACACCTCCCCCACCCCATTCACCAGCTCACACCTCCCCCACCCCATTCACCAGCCCACCCCCCCCACCCCATTCACCACCCCCCACCACCCCCCACCCCATTCACCAGCCCACACCTCCCCCACCCCATTCACCAGCCCACACCCCCCCCACCCCATTCACCAGCCCACACCTCCCCCACCCCATTCACCAGCTCACACCTCCTCCACCCCATTCACCAGCCCACACCTCCCCCACCCCATTCACCAGCCCACACCTCCCCCACCCCATTCACCAGCCCACACCTCCCCCACCCCATTCACCAGGTCACACCTCCCCACCCCATTCACCAGCTCACACCCCCCCACCCCATTCACCAGCTCACACCCCCCCCACCCCATTCACCAGCTCACACCTCCCCCACCCCATTCACCAGCCCACTCAACCCCACCCCGACCCCCAGCCCACACCTCCCCCCACCCCATTCACCAGCCCACACCTCCCCCACCCCATTCACCAGCTCACACCTCCCCCACCCCATTCACCAGCCCACACCTCCCCCACCCCGAGCACCAGCTCACACCTCCCCCACCCCATTCACCAGCTCACACCTCCCCCACCCCATTCACCAGCCCACACCTCCCCCACCCCATTCACCAGCCCACACCTCCCCCCACCCCATTCACCAGCCCACACCTCCCCACCCCATTCACCAGCTCACACCTCCCCCACCCCATTCACCAGCCCACACCTCCCCCACCCCAAGCATCAGCCCACACCTCCCCCACCCCATTCACCAGCCCACACCTCCCCCCACCCCATTCACCAGCCCACATCTCCCCCACCCCATTCACCAGCCCACACCTCCCCCACCCCATTCACCAGCCCACACCTCCGCCACCCCATTCACCAGCCCACACCTCCCCCACCCCATTCACCAGCCCACACCTCCCCCACCCCATTCACCAGGTCACACCTCCCCCACCCCATTCACCAGCCCACACCCCCCCCACCCCATTCACCAGCTCACACCTCCCGCACCCCATTCACCAGTCCACCCCTCCCCCACCCCATTCACCAGCCCACACCTCCCCGACCCCATTCACCAGCCCACACCCCCCCACCCCATTCACCAGCCCACACCTCCCCCACCCCATTCACCAGCCCACACCTCCCCCACCCCATTCACCAGCTCACACCTCCCCCACCCCATTCACCAGCCCACACCTCCCCCACCCCATTCACCAGCCCACACCTCCCCCACCCCATTCACCAGCCCACACCTCCCCCACCCCATTCACCAGCCCACACCTCCCCCACCCCATTCACCAGCCCACACCTCCCCGACCCCATTCACCAGCCCACCCCTCCCCCACCCCATTCACCAGCCCACACCTCCCCCACCCCATTCACCAGTCCACCCCTCCCCCACCCCATTCACCAGCCCACACCTCCCCGACCCCATTCACCAGCCCACCCCTCCCCCACCCCATTCACCAGCCCACCCCTCCCCCACCCCATTCACCAGCCCACACCTCCCCGACCCCATTCACCAGCCCACCCCTCCCCCACCCCATTCACCAGCTCACACCTCCCCCACCCCATTCACCAGTCCACCCCTCCCCCACCCCATTCACCAGCCCACACCTCCCCGACCCCATTCACCAGCCCACCCCTCCCCCACCCCATTCACCAGCCCACACCTCCCCCACCCCATTCACCAGCCCACACCCCACCCACCCCATTCACCAGCAGCCCCCCACCCCATTCACCAGACCACACCTCCCCCACCCCGAGCACCAGCCCACCCCTCCCCCACCCCATTCACCAGCCCACACCTCCCCCACCCCGAGCACCAGCTCACACCTCCCCCACCCCATTCACCAGCTCACACCTCCCCCACCCCATTCACCAGCAGCCCCCCACCTCATTCACCAGCCCACATCTCCCCCACCCCATTCACCAGCCCACACCTCCCCCACCCCGAGCACCAGCCCACACCTCCCCCACCCCATTCACCAGCTCACAACCCCCCACCCCATTCACCAGCCCACACCCCCCCACCCCATTCACCAGCCCACACACCCGCACCCCATTCACCAGCCCACACCTCCCCCACCCCATTCACCAGCCCACACCTCCCCCACCCCGAGCACCAGCCCACACCCCCCCCACCCCATTCACCAGCCCACACCTCCCCCACCCCATTCACCAGCCCACACCCCCCCCACCCCATTCACCAGCCCACACCCCCCCCACCCCATTCACCAGCCCACACCTCCCCACCCCATTCACCAGCCCACACCTCCCCACCCCATTCACCAGCCCACCCCCCCCACCCCATTCACCAGCTCACACCTCCCCCAACCCATTCACCAGCTCACACCTCCCCCACCCCATTCACCAGCCCACCCCCCCACCCCATTCACCAGCCCACACCTCCCCCACCCCATTCGCCAGCTCACACCTCCCCCACCCCATTCACCAGCCCACCCCCCCCACCCCATTCACCAGCTCACACCTCCCCCACCCCGAGCACCAGCTCACACCTCCCCCACCCCATTCACCTCCCCACACCCCCCCCTCCCCATTCACCAGCTCACACCTCCCCCACCCCATTCACCAGCCCACACATCCCCCACCCCATTCACCAGCCCACACCTCCCCCACCCCATTCACCAGCCCTCACCTCCCCCACCCCATTCACCAGCCCACCCCCCCCACCCCATTCACCGGCTCACAACCCCCCCCACCCCATTCACCAGCTCACACCTCCCCCACCCCATTCACCAGCTCACACCACCCCCACCCCATTCACCAGCCCACACCTCCCCCACCCCGAGCACCAGCTCACACCCCCCACCCCATTCACCAGCTCACACCACCCCCACCCCATTCACCAGCCCACACCTCCCCCACCCCATTCACCAGCTCACACCTCCCCCACCCCATTCACCAGCCCACCCCCCCCACCCCATTCACCAGCTCACAACTCCCCCCACCCCATTCACCAGCTCACACCTCCCCCACCCCATTCACCAGCTCACACCATCCCCACCCCATTCATCAGCCCACACCTCCCCCACCCGGAGCACCAGCCCACACCTCCCCCAGCCCATTCACCAGCCCACACCTCCCCCACCCCATTCACCAGCTCACACCTCCCCCAGCCCATTCACCAGCCCACACCTCCCCCACCCCATTCACCAGCTCACACATCCCCCACCCCATTCACCAGCCCACACCTCCCCCACCCCATTCACCAGCTCACACCCTCCCACCCCATTCACCAGCCCACACCTCCCCCACCCCATTCACCAGCCCACACCTCCCCCACCCCATTCACCAGCTCACACCTCCCCCACCCCATTCACCAGCTTACACCTCCCCCACCCCATTCACCAGCCCACACCTCCCCCACCCCATTCACCAGCCCACACCTCCCCCACCCCATTCACCAGCCCACACCTCCCCCACCCCGAGCACCAGCCCACATCCCCCCCACCCCATTCACCAGCCCACACCCCCCCACCCCATTCACCAGCCCACACCCCCCCACCCCATTCACCAGCCCACACCTCCCCACCCCATTCACCAGCTCACACCTCCCCCACCCCATTCACCAGCCCACACCCCCCCACCCCATTCACCAGCCCACACCTCCCCCACCCCGAGCACCAGCCCACACCTCCCCCACCCCATTCACCAGCCCACACCTCCCCCACCCCGAGCACCAGCTCACACCTCCCCCACCCCATTCACCAGCCCACACCTCCCCCACCCCATTCACCAGCCCACACCTCCCCACCCCATTCACCAGCAAACACCTCCCCCATCCCATTCACCAGCTCACACCTCCCCCACCCAATTCACCAGCCCACACCCCCCCACCCCATTCACCAGCCCACACCTCCCCCACCTCATTCACCAGCCCACACCACCCCACCCCATTCACCAGCCCACATCCCCCCACCCAATTCACCAGCCCACACCTCCCCCACCCCATTCACCAGCCCACACCTCCCCCACCCCATTCACCAGCCCACACGCCCCCACCCCATTCACCAGCCCACACCTCCCCGACCCCGAACACCAGCTCACACCTCCCCCACCCCATTCACCAGCCCACACCACCCCCACCCCATTCACCAGCTCACACCTCCCCCCCGCAACCCCATTCACCAGCTCACACCCCCCCCACCCCATTCACAAGCCCTCATCCCCCCACCCCATTCACCAGCCCACCCCCCCCACCCCATTCACTAGCTCACACCTCCCCCACCCCATTCACCAGCTCACACCTCCCCCACCCCATTCACCAGCTCACACCTCCCCCACCCCATTCACCAGCTCACACCTCCCCCACCCCATTCACCAGCCCACACCTCCCCCACCCCATTCACCAGCTCACACCTCCCCCACCCCATTCACCAGCCCACCCCCCCCACCCCATTCACTAGCTCACACCTCCCCCACCCCATTCACCAGCTCACACCTCCCCCACCCCATTCACCAGCTCACACCTCCCCCACCCCATTCACCAGCTCACACCTCCCCCACCCCATTCACCAGCCCACACCTCCCCCACCCCATTCACCAGCTCACACCTCCCCCACCCCATTCACCAGCCCACACACCCCCCACCCCATTCACCAGCTCACACCTCCCCCCACCCCATTCACCAGCTCACACCTCCCCCACCCCATTCACCAGCCCACACCCCCCCCACCCCATTCACCAGCCCACACCCCCCCACCCCATTCACCAGCCCACACCTCCCCCACCCCATTCACCAGCCCACACCTCCCCCACCCCATTCACCAGTTCACACCTCCCCCACCCCATTCACCAGCCCACACCCCCCCACCCCATTCACCAGCTCACACCTCCCCCACCCCATTCACCAGCTCACACCACCCCCACCCCATTCACCAGCTCACACCTCCCCCACCCCATTCACCAGCTCACACCACCCCCACCCCATTCACCAGCTCACACCTCCCCCACCCCATTCACCAGCTCACACCACCCCCACCCCATTCACCAGCGCACACCTCCCCCACCCCGAGCACCAGACCACACCCCCCACCCCATTCACCAGCTCACACCCCCCCCACCCCATTCACCAGCTCACACCTCCCACACCCCATTCACCAGCCCACACCTCCCCCACCCCATTCACCAGCCCACACCTCCCCCACCCCATTCACCAGTTCACACCTCCCCCACCCCATTCACCAGCCCACACCCCCCCACCCCATTCACCAGCTCACACCTCCCCCACCACATTCACCAGCGCACACCCCCCACCCCATTCACCAGCCCACACCTCCCCCACCCAATTCACCAGCTCACAGCCCCCCAACCCCATTCACCAGCCCACACCTCCCCCCAACCCCATTCAGCAGCCCACCCCCCCACCCCATTCAATAGCTCACACCTCCCCCACCCCATTCACCAGCTCACACCTCCCCCACCCCATTCGCCAGCCCACCCCCCCACCCCATTCGCCAGCCCACACCTCCCCCACCCCATTCGCCAGCTCACACCTCCCCCACCCCATTCACCAGCCCACCCCCCCACCCCATTCACCAGCTCACACCTCCCCCAACCCGAGCACCAGCTCACACCTCCCCCACCCCATTCACCTCCCCACAGCCCCCCCACCCCATTCACCAGCTCACACCTCCCCCACCCCATTCACCAGCTCACACCTCCCCCACCCCATTCACCAGCCCACACCTCCCCCACACCATTCACCAGCCCACACCTCCCCCACCCCATTCACCAGCCCACCCCCCCCACCCCATTCACCAGCTCACAACCCCCCCCACCCCATTCACCAGCTCACACCTCCCCCACCCCATTCACCAGCTCACACCACCCCCACCCCATTCACCAGCCCACACCTCCCCCACCCCGAGCACCAGCTCACACCCCCCACCCCATTCACCAGCTCACACCACCCCCACCCCATTCACCAGCCCACACCTCCCCCACCCCATTCACCAGCTCACACCTCCCCCACCCCATACACCAGCCCACCCCCCCACCCCATTCACCAGCTCACAACCCCCCCACCCCATTCACCAGCTCACACCTCCCCCACCCCATTCACCAGCTCACACCACCCCCACCCCATTCACCAGCCCACACCTCCCCCACCCCGAGCACCAGCCCACACCTCCCCCAGCCCATTCACCAGCGCACACCTCCCCCACCCCATTCACCAGCTCACACCTCCCCCACCCCATTCACCAGCCCACACCCCCCCCAACCCCATTCACCAGCCCACACCCCCCCCACCCCATTCACCAGCCCACACCTCCCCCACCCCATTCACCAGCCCACACCCCCCCACCCCATTCACCAGCTCACACCTCCCCCACCCCATTCACCAGCCCACACCTCCCCCACCCCATTCACCAGCCCACACCTCCCCCACCCCATTCACCAGTTCACACCTCCCCCACCCCATTCACCAGCCCACAGCCCCCCACCCCATTCACCAGCTCACACCTCCCCCCCCACCCAATTCACCAGCTCACAGCCCCCCCACCCCATTCACCAGCCCACACCTCCCCCACTCCATTCACCAGCCCACCCCCCACCCCATTCACCAGCTCACACCTCCCCCACCCCATTCGCCAGCTCACACCTCCCCCACCCCATTCACCAGCCCACCCCCCCACCCCATTCACCAGCTCACACCTCCCCCACCCCGAGCACCAGCTCACACCTCCCCCACCCCATTCACCTCCCCACCCCCCCCCACCCCATTCACCAGCTCACACCTCCCCCACCCCATACACCAGCCCACCCCCCCCACCCCATTCACCAGCTCACAACCCCCCCTCCCCATTCACCAGCTCACACCTCCCCCACCCCATTCACCAGCTCACACCACCCCCACCCCATTCACCAGCCCACACCTCCCCCACCCCGAGCACCAGCCCACACCTCCCCCAGCCCGTTCACCAGCGCACACCTCCCCCACCCCATTCACCAGCTCACACCTCCCCCACCCCATTCACCAGCCCACACCTCCCCCAGCCCATTCACCAGCCCACACCTCCCCCACCCCATTCACCAGCTCACACCTCCCCCACCCCATTCACCAGCCCACACCTCCCCCACCCCGAGCTCCAGCTCACACCTCCCCCACCCCATTCACCAGCTCACACCTCCCCCACCCCATTCACCAGCTCACACCTCCCCCACCCCATTCACCAGCCCACACCTCCCCCACCCCATTCACCAGCTCACACCTCCCCCACCCCATTCACCAGCTCACACCTCCCCCACCCCATTCACCTGCACACACCTCCCCCCCCCCATTCACCAGCCCACACCTCCCCCACCCCATTCACCAGCTCACACCTCCCCCACCCCATTCACCAGCCCACACCTCCCCCACCCCGAGCACCAGCTCACACCTCCCCCACCCCATTCACCAGCCCACACCTCCCCCACCCCGAGCACCAGCTCACACCTCCCCCACCCCATTCACCAGCCCACACCTCCCCCACCCCATTCACCAGCTCACACCTCCCCCACCCCATTCACCAGCTCACACCTCCCCCACCCCATTCACCAGCCCACACCCCCCCAACACCATTCACAAGCCCACACCTCCCCCACCCCATTCACCAGCCCACACCTCCCCCACCCCATTCACCAGCCCACACCCCCCCACCCCATTCACCAGCCCACACCCCCCCCACCCCATTCACCAGCCCACACCTCCCCCACCCCATTCACCAGCCCACACCTCCCCCACCCCATTCACCAGTTCACACCTCCCCCACCCCATTCACCAGCCCACACCCCCCCCACACCATTCACAAGCCCACACCTCCCCCACCCCGAGCACCAGCTCACACCTCCCCCACCCCATACACCAGCCCACCCCCCCCCACCCCATTCACCAGCTCACAACCCCCCCCACCCCATTCACCAGCTCACACCTCCCCCACCCCATTCACCAGCTCACACCACCCCCACCCCATTCACCAGCTCACACCTCCCCCAACCCATTCACCAGCCCACACATCCCCCACCCCATTCACCAGCTCACACCTCCCCCACCCCATTCACCAGCTCACACCTCCCCCACCCCATTCACCAGCCCACCCCCCCCACCCCATTCACCAGCCCACACATCCCCCACCCCATTCACCAGCTCACACCTCCCCCACCCCATTCACCAGCCCACCCCCCCACAACCCATTCACCAGCCCACACATCCCCCACCCCATTCACCAGCTCACACCTCCCCCATCCCATTCACCAGCCCACACCTCCTCCACCCCATTCACCAGCCCACACCTCCCCCACCCCATTCACCAGCCCACACCTCCCCCACCCCATTCACCAGCCCACACCTCCCCCACCCCATTCGCCAGCTCACAATACAATACAAATCGCTTTATTGGCATGATAAGGTACATCTTATGTTGCCAAAGCATCAAAATACATTTATGGTTGAACACATAAACGCGGTTCCATTCATACAGTGTATAAACAGGTATATCCTTGAGTTTATAAATATATTTTCGCCTTGTTTATATATACTCTTGTCTTAGTTTACTGGTTGTCTCTCTGTTCATGGCAAGCTGTAACATAGTGTGCCGCCAGTGTTACACAGCTTCTCTCCTCCCCCAGTAGGAATGGGAGTTTTTGGTTGTCAGTCAGATTTCTGAATTCAGGGCATATTTGTGAGAATTTTTGATAGAAATTCTCTCTGATGCCCTGATATTTTCCACAGGCTGTGAGGAAGTGCATCTCTGTCTCAACTACTCCCTGACTGCAGTGAGAGCATATCCTGTCTTCTCTTGGCAGCCTGGTCTGCCTGTGTCTGCCTTTTTCGATCGCTAGGCTATGTTCGCTAAGTCTGTACCTTGTCAAGGTTCTTCTCAGTTTGTTATCCTTTACCATGGTCAGGTAATCAGCTATGTTGTATTGTCTGTTTAGGGCCAAGTAGCAATTGAGTTTGCTTTGGGTTTTTGTTGTTTCTGCCCAATATGACAGATATTTTTCCTTTTGCTTAGCGACGATTGTGTTGGGTCGAATTCTTTGTGTTACCCTGTCACTGTCCTGGGGCTGGTTATTGTTAGTATTGTTATTAGTTACTTTATTGAGTCCCAGGACTAGTTGACTGAGGGTATTCTTCTTTATGGTCAGCTCTTGGCATTTCAGGGCGTCGTAGTGATAGCATTGGGGGTTGCTCATTTGTAGGTGATTCCAAAATTTGGTGGCTCTTTTTTGGATAGTGATTATTAATGGGTATTGGCCTAGTTCCGCCCTGCATGCGTTGTTTACTGTTTTCCTTTGAGTCCGGAGGATACTTTTACAGAATTCCGCATGTAGGATCTCAATTGGGTGTTTGTCCCATTTTGCAAAATCTTGTTGTGTTAGTGGTCCCCAGACCTCACTGCCATAGAGTGCAATTGGTTCAATTACTGATTTGAAAATTTTGAGCCAAATGCTAATTGGGATTTCTATTTGGATTGATTTTTTGATGGCATAGAAAGCCCTTCTTGCTTTCTCTTTCAGTTCATTCACAGCCAGTTTGAAGTTTCCCGTAGAACTGATTTTTAAGCCCAAGTATGTGTACACCTCCCCCACCCCATTCACCAGCCCACCCCCCCCCAACCCCATTCACCAGCGCACACCTCCCCCACCCCGAGCACCAGCTCACACCTCCCCCACCCCATTCACCTCCCCACACCCCCCCACCCCATTCACCAGCTCACACCTCCCCCACCCCATTCACCAGCCCACACATCCCCCACCCCATTCACCAGCCCACACCTCCCCCACCCCATTCACCAGCCCACACCTCCCCCACCCCATTCACCAGCCCACCCCCCCCCACCCCATTCACCAGCTCACAACCCCCCCCACCCCATTCACCAGCTCACACCTCCCCCACCCCATTCACCAGCTCACAACACCCCCACCCCATTCACCAGCCCACACCTCCCCCTCCCCGAGCACCAGCTCACACCCCCCACCCCATTCACCAGCTCACACCACCCCCACCCCATTCACCAGCCCACACCTCCCCCACCCCATTCACCAGCCCACACCTCCCCCACCCCATTCACCAGCCCACCCCCCCCACCCCATTCACCAGCTCACAACCCCCCCCACCCCATTCACCAGCTCACACCTCCCCCACCCCATTCACCAGCCCACACCTCCCCCACCCCATTCACCAGCCCACACCTCCCCCACCCCATTCACCAGTTCACACCTCCCCCACCCCATTCACCAGCCCACAGCCCCCCACCCCATTCACCAGCTCACACCTCCCCCCCCACCCAATTCACCAGCTCACAGCCCCCCCACCCCATTCACCAGCCCACACCTCCCCCACTCCATTCACCAGCCCACCCCCCACCCCATTCACCAGCTCACACCTCCCCCACCCCATTCGCCAGCTCACACCTCCCCCACCCCATTCACCAGCCCACCCCCCCACCCCATTCACCAGCTCACACCTCCCCCCACCCCGAGCACCAGCTCACACCTCCCCCACCCCATTCACCTCCCCACCCCCCCCCACCCCATTCACCAGCTCACACCTCCCCCACCCCATACACCAGCCCACCCCCCCCACCCCATTCACCAGCTCACAACCCCCCCTCCCCATTCACCAGCTCACACCTCCCCCCACCCCATTCACCAGCTCACACCACCCCCCACCCCATTCACCAGCCCACACCTCCCCCCACCCCGAGCACCAGCCCACACCTCCCCCAGCCCGTTCACCAGCGCACACCTCCCCCACCCCATTCACCAGCTCACACCTCCCCCCACCCCATTCACCAGCCCACACCTCCCCCAGCCATTCACCAGCCCACACCTCCCCCACCCCATTCACCAGCTCACACCTCCCCCCACCCCATTCACCAGCCCACACCTCCCCCACCCCGAGCTCCAGCTCACACCTCCCCCCACCCCATTCACCAGCTCACACCTCCCCCACCCCATTCACCAGCTCACACCTCCCCCACCCCATTCACCAGCCCACACCTCCCCCACCCCATTCACCAGCTCACACCTCCCCCACCCCATTCACCAGCTCACACCTCCCCCCCACCCCATTCACCCTGCACACACCTCCCCCCCCCCCATTCACCAGCCCCACCTCCCCCACCCCATTCACCAGCTCACACCTCCCCCACCCCATTCACCAGCCCACACCTCCCCCACCCCGAGCACCAGCTCACACCTCCCCCACCCCATTCACCAGCCCACACCTCCCCCACCCCGAGCACCAGCTCACACCTCCCCCACCCCATTCACCAGCCCACACCTCCCCCACCCCATTCACCAGCTCACACCTCCCCCACCCCATTCACCAGCTCACACCTCCCCCACCCCATTCACCAGCCCACACCCCCCCAACACCATTCACAAGCCCACACCTCCCCCACCCCATTCACCAGCCCACACCCCCCCACCCCCATTCACCAGCCCACACCCCCCCCACCCCATTCACCAGCCCACACCTCCCCCACCCCATTCACCAGCCCACACCTCCCCCCACCCCATTCACCAGTTCACACCTCCCCCACCCCATTCACCAGCCCACACCCCCCCCCACACCATTCACAAGCCCACACCTCCCCCACCCCGAGCACCAGCTCACACCTCCCCCACCCCATACACCAGCCCACCCCCCCCACCCCATTCACCAGCTCACAACCCCCCCCCACCCCATTCACCAGCTCACACCTCCCCCACCCCATTCACCAGCTCACACCACCCCCACCCCCATTCACCAGCTCACACCTCCCCCAACCCATTCACCAGCCCACACATCCCCCACCCCATTCACCAGCTCACACCTCCCCCACCCCATTCACCAGCTCACACCTCCCCCACCCCATTCACCAGCCCACCCCCCCCCCACCCCATTCACCAGCCCACACATCCCCCACCCCCCATTCACCAGCTCACACCTCCCCCACCCCATTCACCAGCCCACCCCCCCACAACCCATTCACCAGCCCACACATCCCCCACCCCATTCACCAGCTCACACCTCCCCCATCCCATTCACCAGCCCACACCTCCTCCACCCCATTCACCAGCCCACACCTCCCCCACCCCATTCACCAGCCCACACCTCCCCCACCCCATTCGCCAGCTCACAATACAATACAAATCGCTTTATTGGCATGATAAGGTACATCTTATGTTGCCAAAGCATCAAAATACATTTATGGTTGAACACATAAACGCGGTTCCATTCATACAGTGTATAAACAGGTATATCCTTGAGTTTATAAATATATTTTCGCCTTGTTTATATATACTCTTGTCTTAGTTTACTGGTTGTCTCTCTGTTCATGGCAAGCTG
>NW_028226780.1:0-25779 GCF_052327205.1 Somniosus microcephalus
CTCTCCCCCCATTCTCTCTCTCCCCCCCTTTCTCTCTCTCCCCATTCTCTCTCTCCCCCATTCTCTCTCTCCCACCCACTCTCTCTCTCCCCCATTCTCTCTCTCTCCCCTCATTCGCCCCCCCCACTCTCTCTCTCCTCCACCCTATTCTCTCTCTCTCCCCATTCTCTCTCTCTCCCCCATTCTCTCTCTCTCCCCCCCATTCACTCTCTCTCCCCCCCATTCTCGCCCCCTCTCTCTCTCCGCCCCCCATTCTCTCCCTCTCCCCCATTCTCTTTCTTTCCCCCATTCTCTCCCCCATTCTCTCTCTCCTCCCCCATTCTCTCTCTCCTCCCCCTTGCCTCTCTCTCCCCCATTCTCTCCGCATTCTCTTCCCCCCATTCTCTCTCTCCCCCCCCATTCTCTCCCCACATTCTCTCTACCCCCCCATTCTCTCTACCCCCCATTCTCTCTCTCCCCCATTCTCTCTCTCTCCCCCATTCTCTCTCTCTCCCCCCCATTCTCTCTCTCCCCCCATTCTCTCTCTCCCCCCATTCTCTCTCCCTCCCATTCTCTCTCACCCCAAATTCTCTCTCCCCCATTCTCTCTGTCCCCCCATTCTCTCTCTCCCTCCCCCATTCTCTCTCTCCCTCCCCCATTCTCTCTCTCCCTCCCCCCATTCTCTTTCTCCCTCCCCCATTCTCTCTACCCCCCATTCTCTCTCCCCCCCCCATGCTCTCTCCCCCCCATTTTCTGCCCCCCCCCCATTTTCTCCTCCATTCTCTCTCTCCTCCCCCATTCTCTCTCCTCCCCATTCTCTCTCCTCCCCCCCATTCTCTCTCTCCTCCCCCCTTCTCTCTCTCAACCCCTTCTCTCTCTCCCCCCTTCTATCTCTGCCCCCATTCTCTCTCTCCTCCCCCCATTCGCTCTCTCCCCCATTCTCTCTCTCCCCCCATTCTCTCTCTCCCCCTATTCTCTCTCTCCTCCCCATTCTCTCTCTCCCCCCATTCCCTCTCTGCCCCCCATTCTCTCTCTCCCCTCCATTCTCTCTCTCCCCCCCATTCTCTCTCTCCCCCCCCATTCTCTCTCTCCCCCCCATTCTCTCTCTCCCCCCATTCTCTCTCTCCCCCCCATTCTCACTCTCTCCCCCCATTCTCCCCCCCATTCTCCCCTCTCTCTCTCTCCTCCCCCCCATTCTCTCTCTCTCCCCCTCATTCTCTCTCTCTCCCCCCCATTCTCCCTCCTCTCTCTCTCTCTCCTCCCCCACATTCTCTCTCTCCCCTTCCATTCTCTCTCTCCCCCCACTCTCTCTCTCTCCGCCCATTCTCCCTCTCTCCCCCATTCTCTCTCTCTCCCCATTCTCTCTCTCTCCCCCCCCATTCTCGCTCTCTCCCCCATTCTCCCCCCTCTCTCTCCTCCCCCTTTCTCTCTCTCCCCCCAATCTCTTTCTCTCCCCCATTCTCTCTCTCTCTCCTCCCCATTCTCTCTCTCCCCCATTCTCTCTCTCCCCCCATTCTCTCCCACCCCCATTCTTTCTCCCCCCCATTCTCCCTCTCCCCCCCCATTCTCTCTCTCCCCCACATTCTCTCTCTCCCACCCATTCTCTCTCTCTCTCCCATTCTCTCACTCTCTCCCATTCTCTCTCTCTCTCCCCCATTCTCTCTCTCTCCTCCCCCATTCTCTCTCTCTCTGCCCTGCAGTCTCTTTCTCACCCCCCATTCTCTCTCTCCCCCCATTCTCTCCCCCATTCTCTCTCTCTTCCCCCCATTTTCTCTCTCCCCCCATTCTCTCCCCCATTCTCTTCCCCCCCATTCTCTCTCTGCCCCCCATTCTCTCCCCCCATTCTCTCTTCCCATTCTCTCTTCCCCCATTCTCTCTCCCCCCATTCACTCTCTGCCCCCCATTCTCTCTCTCCCCCCCATTCGCTCTCTCACCCCATTCTCTCTCTCCCTCCCCCCATTCTCTCTGCCCCCCATTCTCTCTCTGCCTCCCATTCTCTCTCTCCCCCCAATTCTCTCTCTCCCACATTCTCTCTCTCCCTCCCCCATTCTCTCTCTCCCTCCCCCATTCTCTCTCTCCCTCCCCATTCTCTCTCTCCCTCCCCCATTCTCTCTCTCTCCCCCATTCTCTCTCTCTGCCCCATTCTCTCCCCCATTCTCTCTCTCTCCTCCCCCTCATTCTCTCTCTCCTCCCCCTCATTCTCTCTCACCTACCCCATTCTCTCTCTTGCCCCATTCTCTCCCCCATTCTCTCCCCCATTCTCTCTCTCCCCCATTCTCTCCCCCATTATTTCTCCCCCCACCCTCTCTTCCCCATTCTCTCTCTGCCCCTTCTCTCTCTCCCCCCCATTCTCTCCCTCCCCCCATCTTCTCCCCCCATTTTCTCCGCCATTCTCTCTCTCCTCCCCCCATTCTCTCTCCTCCCCCCATTCTCTCTCTCCTCCCCCTTCTCTCTCTCCCCCCATTCTCTCTCTCCCCCATTCTCTCTCTCCCCCATTCTCTCTCTCCCCCCTCTCTCTCTCTCTCCCCCATTCTCTCTCTCCCCCCATTCTCTCTCTCCCCCATTCTCTCTCTTCCCCACCCCATTCTCTCTCTCCCCCCCATTCTCTCTCTCCCCCCCATTCTCCCCCCTCTCTCTCTCTCCTCCCCCATTCTTTCTCTCCCCATTCTCTTTCTCTCCCCCATTCTCTCTCTCTCCCCCATTCTCTCTCTCTCTCTCCCCCATTCTCTCTCTTTCCCCCATTCTCTCTCTCCCCCAATTCTCTCTCTCCCCCCAATTTCTCTCCCCCCCATTCTTTCCCCCATTCTCTCTCTCCCGCCCCCATTCTCTCTCTCTCCCCCCATTCTCTCCCCATTCTCTCTCTCCTCCCCCATTCTCTCTCTGCCCCCTTCTCTCTCTCCCCATTCTCTCCCTCCCCCCATCTTCTCCCCCACATTTTCCCCGCCTTTCTCTCTCTCCTCCCCCATTCTCTCTCCTCCCCCCCATTCTCTCTCTCCTCCCCTTCTCTCTCTCAGCCCCTTCTCGCTCTCCCCCCTTCTATCTCTCCCCCATTCCCTCTCTACTCCCCCATTCTCTCTCTCCCCCCATTCTCTCTCTCCCCCCATTCGCTCTCCCCCCCCATTCTCTCTCTCCCCCCCATTCTCTCTCTCTCCTCCCCCCTTCTCTCTCTCCCCCCATTCTCTCTCTCCCCCCTCTCTCTCTCTCTCCCCCCATTCTCTCTCTCCCCCCATTCTCTCTCTCCCCCATTCTCTCTCTTCCCCACCCCATTCTCTCTCTCCCCCCCATTCTCTCTCTCCCCCCCATTCTCCCCCCTCTCTCTCTCTCCTCCACCCATTCTCTCTCTCACCCCCTCATTCTCTCTCTCTCTCCCCCCATTCTCCCCCCCTCTCTCTCTCTCCTCCCCCCGTTCTCTCTCTCCCCCCCAATTCTCTCTCTCCCCCCATTCTCTCTCTCTCTCTCCCCCATTCTCTCTCTTTCCCCCATTCTCTCTCTCCCCCCAATTCTCTCTCTTTCCCCCATTCTCTCTCTCCCCCCCAATTCTCTCTGTCCCCCCCATTCTCTCTCTCTCCCTCCCCCCATTCTCTCTCTCCCACCCATTCTCTCTCCCCCCCATTCTCTTTCTCTCCCCCATTCTCTCTCTCCCCCCCATTCTCTCCCCCATTCTCTCTCTCCTCCCCCATTCTCTCTCTCCTCCCCCCATTCTCTCTCTCCTCCCCCCATTGTCTCTCTCTCCCCCATTCTCTTCCCCCATTCTCTCTCTCCCCCATTCTCTCTCTCCCCCCATTCTCTCTCTCCCCCATTCTCTCTCTTCCCCACCCCATTCTCTCTCTCCCCCCCATTCTCTCTCTCCCCCCCCATTCTCCCCCCTCTCTCTCTCTCCTCCCCCCATTCTTTCTCTCCCCATTCTCTTTCTCTCCCCCATTCTCTCTCTCTCCCCCCATTCTCTCTCTCTCTCTCCCCCATTCTCTCTCTTTCCCCCATTCTCTCTCTCCCCCAATTCTCTCTCTCCCCCCAATTTTCTCTCCCCCCCCATTCTTTCCCCCATTCTCTCTCTCCCGCCCCCATTCTCTCTCTCTCCCCCCATTCTCTCCCCATTCTCTCTCTCCTCCCCCATTCTCTCTCTCCTCCCCCATTCTCTCTCTGCCCCTTCTCTCTCTCCCCCATTCTCTCCCTCCCCCCATCTTCTCCCCCCCATTTTCTCCGCCTTTCTCTCCTCCCCCCATTCTCTCTCCTCCCCCCCATTCTCTCTCTCCTCCCCTTCTCTCTCTCAGCCCCTTCTCGCTCTCCCCCCTTCTATCTCTCCCCCATTCCCTCTCTACTCCCCCATTCTCTCTCTCCCCCCATTCTCTCTCCCCCCCCATTCTCTCTCTCCCCCCATTCTCTCTCTCTCCTCCCCCCTTCTCTCTCTCAACCCCTTCTCTCTCTCCCCCTTCTATCTGTCCCCCCATTCTCTCTCTCCTCCCCCTATTCTCTCTCTCCCCTCCCATTCTCTCTCTCCCCCCCATTCTCTCTCTCCCCCCCATTCTCTCTCTCCCCCATTCTCTCTCTCCCCCATTCTCTCTCTCCCCCATTCTCTCTCTCCCCCCATTCTCTCTCTCCCCCCTTTCTCTCTCTCCTCCCCATTCTCTCTCTCCCACCCATTGTCTCTCTCCCCCCCATTCTCTCTCTCTCCCCCCATTCTCCCCCCTCTCTCTCTCTCCTCCACCCATTCTCTCTCTCACCCCCTCATTCTCTCTCTCTTTCCCCCCATTCTCCCCCCTCTCTCTCTCTCCTCCCCCCGTTCTCTCTCTCCCCCCAATTCTCTCTCTCCCCCCATTCTCTCTCTCTCTCTCCCCCATTCTCTCTCTTTCCCCCATTCTCTCTCTCCCCCCCAATTCTCTCTCTTTCCCCCATTCTCTCTCTCCCCCCCAATTCTCTCTGTCCCCCCATTCTCTCTCTCTCCCTCCCCCCATTCTCTCTCTCCCACCCATTCTCTCGCCCCCCCCATTCTCTTTCTCTCCCCCCATTCTCTCTCTCCCCCCCATTCTCTCCCCCATTCTCTCTCTCCTCCCCCCATTCTCTCTCTCCTCCCCCCATTCTCTCTCTCCTCCCCCCATTGTCTCTCTCTCCCCCATTCTCTTCCCCCCATTCTCTCTCTCCCCCATTCTCTCTCTCCCCCCCATTCTCTCTCTCCCCCATGCTCTCTCTCTCCCCCCCATTCTCTCTCCCCCCAATTCTCTCCCTCCCCCCATTCTCTCGCTCCCTCCCCCCATTCTCTCTCTCCCTCCCCCCATTCTCTCTCTCTCCCTCCCCCATTCTCTCTCTCTCACCCCATTCTCTCTCTCCCCCCATTCTCTCTCTCCCCCATTCTCTCTCTCTCCCCCATTCTCTCCCCCCATTCTCTCTCTCCTCCCCGCATTCTCTCTCTCCTCTCCCCCATTCTCTCTCTCCTCCCCCCATTCTCTCTCTGCTCCCTCATTCTCTCTCTCCCCCATTCTCTCTCCCCCATTCTCTCTCCCCCCAATTCTCTCCCTCCCCCCATTCTCTCGCTCCCTCCCCCCATTCTCTCTCTCCCTCCCCCCATTCTCTCTCTCTCCCTCCCCCATTCTCTCTCTCTCACCCCATTCTCTCTCTCCCCCCATTCTCTCTCTCCCCCATTCTCTCTCTCTCCCCCATTCTCTCCCCCCATTCTCTCTCTCCTCCCCGCATTCTCTCTCTCCTCTCCCCCATTCTCTCTCTCCTCCCCCCCATTCTCTCTCTGCTCCCTCATTCTCTCTCTCCCCCATTCTCTCTCCCCCATTCTCTCTCCCCCATTCTCTCTCCCCATTCTCTCTCCCCCCATTCTCTCTCCCCCCATTCTCTCTCCTCTCTCTCCCCCCATTCTCTCTCCCCCCCATTCTCTCTCCCCCCATTCTCTCTCCCCCATTCTCTCTCCCCCATTCTCTCTCCCCCCATTCTCTCTCTGCCCCCCCATTCTCTCTCTGCCCCCCCATTCTCTCTCTCCCCCCCCATTCTCTCTCTCTCCCCCATTCTCTCTCTCCCCATTCTCTCTCTCCCCCATTCTCTCTCTCCCCCCATTCTCTCTCTCCCACATTCTCTCTCTCCTCCCCATTCTCTCTCTCCCACCCATTGTCTCTCTCCCCCCCATTCTCTCTCTCCCCCATTCCTCCCCTCTCTCTCTCTCTCCTCCACCCATTCTCTCTCTCACCCCCTCATTCTCTCTCTCTCTCTCCCCCCCATTCTCCCCCCTCTCTCTCTCTCCCCCCAATTCTCTCTCTCCCCCCATTCTCTCTCTCTCTCTCCCCCATTCTCTCTCTTTCCCCCATTCTCTCTCTCCCCCCCAATTCTCTCTCTTTCCCCCATTCTCTCTCTCCCCCCCAATTCTCTCTGTCCCCCCATTCTCTCTCTCTCCCTCCCCCCATTCTCTCTCTCCCACCCATTCTCTCTCCCCCCCCATTCTCTTCTCTCCCCCATTCTCTCTCTCCCCCCATTCTCTCCCCCATTCTCTCTCTCCTCCCCATTCTCTCTCTCCTCCCCCCATTGTCTCTCTCTCCCCATTCTCTTCCCCCCATTCTCTCTCTCCCCATTCTCTCTCTCCCCCCCATTCTCTCTCTCCCCATGCTCTCTCTCCTCCCCCCCATTCTCGCTCCCCCCCAATTCTCTCCCTCCCCCATTCTCTCGCCTCCCTCCCCCATTCTCTCTCTCCCTCCCCCCATTCTCTCTCTCTCCCTCCCCCATTCTCTCTCTCTCACCCCATTCTCTCTCTCCCCCCATCTTCTCTCTCCCCCATTCTCTCTCTCTCCCCATTCTCCCCCCATTCTCTCTCTCCTCCCCGCATTCTCTCTCTCCTCTCCCCCATTCTCTCTCTCCTCCCCCCCATTCTCTCTCTGCTCCCTCATTCTCTCTCTCCCCCATTCTCTCTCCCCCATTCTCTCTCCCCATTCTCTCTCCCCATTCTCTCTCCCCCCATTCTCTCTCCCCCCATTCTCTCTCCCCCCATTCTCTCTCCCTCCATTCTCTCTCCCCCATTCTCTCTCCCCCATTCTCTCTCCCCCATTCTCTCTTCGCCCCATTCTCTCTTCGCCCCATTCTCTCTCTGCCCCCCATTCTCTCTCTGCCCCCCCCATTCTCTCTCTGCCCCCCCATTCTCTCTCTGCCCCCCCATTCTCTCTCTCCCCCCATTCTCTCTCTCCCCCCCCATTTTCTGCCCCCATTTTCTCCCCATTCTCTCTCCTCCCCCCATTCTCTCTCTCCTCCCCCTTCTCTCTCTCAGCCCCTTCTCTCTCTCCCCCCTTCTATCTCCCCCATTCTCTCTCTCCTCCCCCCATTCTCTCTCCTCCCCCATTCTCTCTCTCACCCCCATTCTCTCTCTCCCACATCCTCTCTCTCACCCCCCCATTCTCTCTCTCGCCCCCCATTCTCTCTCTCCCCCCATTCTCTCTCTCCCACCCATTCTGTCTCTCCCCCATTCTCTCCCTCTCCCCCCCCATTCTCCCCCCCTCACTCCTCTCCACCCCCCATTCTCCTCTCCTCCCCACCATTCTCTCTCCCCCACTCTCTCTCCCCCATTCTCTCTCTCTCCCCCCATTCTCTCTCTCTCCCCCCCATTCTCTCTCCCTCCCCCCATTCTCTCTCTCCCCCCCCATTCTCTCTCCCTCTCCACCATTCTCTCTCTTTCTGCCATTCTCTCTCTCCCCCCAATTCTCTCTCTCCCCCAATTCTCTCTCTCCCCCCATTCTCTCCCCCCAATTCTCCCTCTCTCCCCACCATTCTTCCCCCCATTCTCTCTCTCCCTCCCCCCCATTCTCTCTCTCACCCCCCATTCTCTCACCCATTCTCTCTCTCCTCCCCCCCATTCTCTCTCTCCTCCCCCATTCTTTCTCTCCCCCCATTTTCTCTCTCACCCCCCCATTCTCTCTCTCTCCCCCCCCATTCTCCCCCATTCTGTCTCTCCCTCCATTCTCTCTCCTTCCCCGCATTCTCTCTCTCCCCCATGCTCTCTCTCTCCCCCCCATTCTCCCCCCTCTCTCTCTCTCTCTCTCCTCCCCCCATTCTCTCTCTCTCCCCCATTCACTCTCTCCCCATTCTCTCCCTCTCCCTCCATTCTCTCTCTCTCCCTCCATTCTCTCTCTCTCCCCCCATTCTCCCTCTCTCCCCCCACATTCTCCCCCTCTCTCTCTCTCTCTCCTCCCCCGTTCTCTCTCCCTCCCCCCCATTCTCTTTCTCTCCCCCATTCTCTCTCCCCCCCATTCTCTCTCTCCCCCATTCTCTCTCTTTCCCCATTCTCTCTCTCCCCCCCAATTCGCTCTCCCCCCGCAATTCACTCTATCCCCAATCTCTCCCCCCATTCTCTCTCTCCCTCCCCCATTCTCTCTCTCTCCCCTCATTCTCTCCCCCATTCTCTCTCTCCTCCCCCCCATTCTCTCTCTCCCCCCCATTCTCTCTCCCCCCATTCTCTCTCCCCCCATTCTCTCTCCCCCCATTCTCACTCCCCCCATTCTCTCTCCCCCCCATTCTCTCTCCCCCCCATTCTCTCTCACCCCCATTCTCTCTCCCCCCATTCTCCTCCCCCCATTCTCTCTCCCCCCATTCTCTCTCCCCCCATTCTCTCTCCCCCCCATTCTCTCTCCCCCCCATTCTCTCTCCCCCCATTCTCTCTCCCCCCATTCTCTCTCTCCCCCCATTCTCTCTCCCCCCATTCTCTCTCCCCCATTCTCTCTCCCCCCATTCCTCTCTCCCCCATTCTCTCTCCCCCCATTCTCTCCCCCCCCCATTCTCTCTCTCTCCCCTCATTGTCTCTCTCCCCCCATTCTCTCTCTCCCCCCCTTCTCTCTCTCCCCCCCATTCTCTCTCTCGCACCCATTCTCTCTCTCGCACCCATTCTCTCTCCCCTATCTCTCTGTCCCCCCATTCTCCTCTCCCTCCCCCATTCTCTCTCTCCCTCCCCCATTCTCTCTCTCCCTCCTCCATTCTCTCTTCCCCCCATTCTCTCTTCCCCCCATTCTCTCTCCTCCCCCCATTCTCTCTCCTCCCCCCATTCTCTCTCCTCCCCCCCATTCTCTCCTCTCCCCCAATTCTCTCTCTCCCCCCATTCTCTCTCCCCCCATTCTCTCTCCCCCCATTCCCTCTCCCCTCCATTCTCCCTCTCCCCCCCATTCTCTCTCCCCCCCATTCTCTCTCTCTCTCCCCCCATTCTCCCCCCATTCTCCCCCATCTCTCTCTCTCCTCCCCCCCATTCTCTCTCTCTCCCCCTCATTCTCTCTCTTTCCCCTCCATTCTCCCCCCCTCTCTCCTCCCCCACATTCTCTCTCTCCCCCCCAATTCTCTCTCTCCCCCATTCTCTCTCTCTCCCTCCCCCCATTCTCTCTCTCTCCCCTCCATTCTCTCTATCTCCACCCCCATTCTTTCCCCCATTCTCTCTCTCCCTCCCCCCATTCTCTCTCTCTCCCCCATTCTTTCCCCCATTCTCTCTCTCTTCCCCCCATTCTCTCTCTCTCCCCCATTCTCTCTCCCCCCCATTCTCTCTCTCCCCACCCCATTCTCTCTCTCCCCCGCATTCTCTCGCCCCCCCCCCATTCTCTCTCTCCCTCCCCCCATTCTCTCTCTCCCTCCCCCATTCTCTCTCTCCCCTCCCCCCATTCTCTCTCTCCCTCCCCCCATTCTCTCTCTCCCTCCCCCATTCTCTCTCTCCCTCCCCCCATTCTCTCTCTCCCTCCCCCCATTCTCTCTCTCCCTCCCCCCATTCTCTCTCTCCCTCCCCCCATTCTCTCTCTCCCTCCCCCCATTCTCTCCCTCCCCCATTCTCTCCCCCCATTCTCTCTCTCCTCCCCCGCATTCTCTCTCTCCTCCCCCCATTCTCTCTCTGCTCCCCCATTCTCTCCCCCCATTCTCTCCCCCCATTCTCTCCCCCCATTCTCTCTCCCCCATTCTCCCCCCCCATTCTCTCTTCCCCCTCATTCTCTCTCCCCCCCATTCTCTCTCCCCCCCATTCTCTCTCCCCCCCATTCTCTCTCCCCCCCATTCTCCCATCCCCCCCAATTCTCTCCATACCCCCATTGTCTCTCTCCCCCATTCTCTTTCTCCCCCCCATTTTCTCCCCCCCATTTTCTCCCCCATTCTCTCTCTCCTCCCCCCATTCTCTCTCCTCCCCCCATTCTCTCTCTCCTCCCCCTTCTCTCTCTCAGCCCCTTCTCTCTCTCCCCCCATTCTCTCCCCCATTCTCTCTCTCCCCGCCATTCTCTCTCCCCCCATTCTCCCCCAATCTCTCTCTCTCCCCCCCCATTCTCTCTCTCTCCCCCCCATTCTCTCTCTCCCCCATTCTCTCTCTCGCCCCATTCTCTTTCTCCCCCATTCTCTCTCTCCCTCACCCCATTCTCTCCCCCCCTTTCTCTGTCTCCCTCCCATTCTCTCTCTCCCCCATTCTCTCTCTCTCCCCCCCATTCTCTCTCTCCCCCCAATTCTCTCTCTCCCCCCAATCTCTCTTTCCCCCCATTCTTTCTCTCCCCCCATTCTCTCCCCCATTCTTTCTCTCCTCCCCCATTCTTTCTCTCCTCCCCCATTCTCTCTCTCCTCCCCCATTCTTTCTCTCCTCCCCATTCTCTCTCTCTCCCCCATTCTCTCCCCCATTCTTTCTTTCTCTCCTCCCCATTCTCTCTCTCTCCCCGATTCTCTCCCCCATTCTCTCTCCCCATTCTCTCTTCCCCTATTCTCTCTTCCCCCCATTCTCTCTTCCCCCCATTCTCTCCACGCCCCCTTCTCTCTCTCCCCCCATTGTCTCTCTCCCCTCCATTCTCTCTTCTCCCCCCCCATTCTCTCTCCTCCCCCGCATTCTCTCTCTCCCCCCATTCTCCCCCCTCTCTCTCTCTCTCCTCCCCCCATTCTCTCTCTCTCCCCCCATTCTCTCTCTCTCCCCCCATTCTCTCTCTCTCCCCCCCATTCTCTCTCTCTCTCCCCCATTCTCTCTCTCCCCCATTCTCTCTCTCCCCATTCTCTCTCTCTCCCTCCATTCTCTCTCTCTCCCCCATTCTCTCTCTCTCCCCCCATTCTCCCCCCCTCTCTCTCTCTCCTCCCCCGTTCTCTCTCCCCCCCATTCTCTTTCTCTCCCCCATTCTCTCTCTCTCCCCCATTCACTCTCTCCCCCATTCTCTCTCTTTCCCCATTCTCTCTCTCCCCCCCAATTTTCTCTCTCTCCCCCCCAATTCTCTCTCTCCCCAATCTCCCCCCCCCATTCTCTCTCTCCCTCCACCCCATTCTCTCTCTCTACCCCCCATTCTCTCTCTCCCCCCATTCTCTCCCCCATTCTCTCTCTCTCCTCCCCCCATTCTCTCTCTCCTCCCACCCATTCTCTCCCTCCTCCCCCATTCTCTCTCTCTCCCCCATTCTCTCCCCAATTCTCTCTCCCCAATTCTCTCTCCCCCATTCTCTCTCTCCCCCATTCTCCCTCTCCCCATTCTCTCTCTCCCCCATTCTCTCTCTCCCCCATTCTCTCTCTCCCCCCATTCTCTCTCTCCCCCCATTCTCTCTCTCCCCATTCTCTCTCTCCCCCCATTCTCTCTCCCCCCATTCTCTCTCCCCCATTCTCTCTCCCCCCATTCTCTCTCCCCCATTCTCTCTCCCCCATTCTCTCCATCCCCCCATTGTCTCTCTCCCCCCATTCTCTTTCTCCCCCATTCTCTCTCTCCCTCCCCCATTCTCTCGCCCCTCCCATTCTCTCTCTCCCCCCATTCTCTCTCTCCCCCCCATTTTCTCTCTCCCCCCCATTCTCTCTCTCCCCCCCATTCTCTCTCTCTCCCCCATTCTCTCTCTCTCCCCCATTCTCTCTCTCCCCACCCATTCTCTCTCTCCCCACCCATTCTCTCTCTCGCACCCATTCTCTCTCTCCCCCATTCTCTCTCTCTCTCTCCCCCCATTCGCACTCCCTCTCTCTCTCTCTCCTCCCCCCATTCTCTCTCTCTCCCCCATTCTCTCTCTCTCCCCCATTCTCTCTCTCTCCCCCATTCTCCCCCTCTCTCTCTCTCCTCCCCCCATTCTTTCTTTCTCCCCCCATTCTCTTTCTCTCCCCCATTCTCTCTCCCCCCCATTTCTCTCCACCATTCTCTCTCTCCTCCCCCCATTGTCTCTCTCTCCCCCATTCTCTCCCCCATTTTCTCTCTCCTCCCCATTCTCTCTCTCCTCCCCATTCTCTCTCTCTCTCTCTCTCTCCCCCATTCTCTCTCCCCCATTCTCTCTTCCCCCATTCTCTGTCCCCCCCCCATTCTCTCTCTCCCACCATTCTCTCTCTCCTCCCCATTCTCTCTCTCTCTCTCCCCCATTCTCTCTCTCCCCATTCTCTCTCTCTCCCCCCGTTCTCTCTCCCTCCCCCCATTCTCTTTCTCTCCCCCCATTCTCTCTCTCCCCCATTCTCTCTCTTTCCCCATTCTCTCTCTCCCCCCAATTCTCTCTCTCCCCCCTTTCTCTCTCTCTACCCCCATTCTCTCTCTCTCCCCCCCATTCTCTCTCTCTCCCCCCATTCTCTCCCCCATTCTCTCTCTCCTCCCCCATTCTCTCTCTCCTCCCCCCATTCTCTCTCTCCTCCCCCATTCTCTCTCTCCTCCCCCATTCTCTCTCTCCTCCCCCATTCTCTCTCTCTCCCCCATTCTCTCCCCAATTCTCTCTCCCCAATTCTCTCTCCCCCATTCTCTCTCCCCCCATTCTCTCTCCCCCCAATTCTCTCCACCCCCCCATTCTCTCCATTCCCCCCATTCTCTCTCCCCCCCCATTGTCTCTCTCCCCCCCCCATTGTCTCTCTCCCCCCATTGTCTCTCTCACCCCCATTGTCTATCTACCCACCATTCTCTTTCTCCCCCATTCTCTCTCTCCCTCCCGAATTCTCTTTCCCCCCCATTCTCTCTCTCCCTCCCATTCTCTCTCTCGCTCCCATTCTCTCTCTCCCCCCATTCTCTCTCTCTCCCCCATTCTCTCTCTCCCCCCCATTCTCTCTCTCCCCCCATTCTCTCTCTCCCCCCCATTGTCTCTCTCCCTCCCATTCTCTCTCTCCCTCCCATTCTCTCTCTCCCTCCCATTCTCTCTCTCCCTCCCATTCTCTCTCTCCCCCCATTCTCTCTCTCCCCCCATTCTCTCTCTCCCCCCATTCTCTCTCTCCCCTCCATTCTCTCTCTCCCCCCATTCTCTCTCTCCCCCCATTCTCTCTCTCCCCCCCATTCTCTCTCTCCCCCCATTCTCTCTCTCCCCCCCATTCTCTCTCTCCCCCCATTCTCTCTCCCCCCCCATTCTCTCTCTCCCATCCATTCTCTCTCTCCCCCCATTCTCTCTCTCTCTCTCTCCCCCCCATTCGCACCCCCTCTCTCTCTCTCCTCCCCCCATTCTCTCTCTCTCCCCCATTCTCTCTCTCTCCCCCATTCTCCCTCCCTCTCCCATTCTCTCTCTCTCCCCCCCATTCTCCCCCTCTCTCACTCTCCTCCCCCCATTCTTTCTTTCTCCCCCATTCTCTTTCTCTCCCCCAGTCTCTCTCTCCCCCCATTCTCTCTCTCCTCCCCCCCATTGTCTCTCTCCCCCATTCTCTCCCCCTTTCTCTTCCCCCCATTCTCTCTCTCCCCCCCATTCTCTCTTCCCCATTCTCTCTTCCCCCCATTCTCTGTCCCCCCATCCTCTCTCTCCCCCATCCTGTCTCTCCCCCCATTCTCTCTCTCCCCCCATTCTCTCTCTCCCCCCATTTTCTCTCTCCCTCCCCCATTCTCTCTCCCCCCATTCTCCTCTCTCCCTCCCATTCTCTCCCTCCCCCCATTCTCTCTCTCCCTCCCCCCATTCTCTCTCTCCCTCCCCCCATTCTCTCCCTCCCCCCATTCAATTCAATTCAATTCAAATCGCTTTATTGGCATGATAAGGTACATCTTATATTGCCAAAGCATCGAAAAACATTTATGGTTGAACACATAAACGCAGATCTATTCATACATTGTCTAAACAGATATATCCCTGAGTGTATAAATATACATTCGTATAATTTGTATATACTCTTTTCTTAGGTTCACTGGTTGTCCCTCTGTTTATGGCAAGCTGTTACATAGTGTGCCGCTAAGGTTACACAGTTTCTCTGTTCCCCTAGTAGGTATGGGAGTTTTTGGTCGTCATTCAGATTTCTGAATTCAGGGCATATTTGTGTGAATTTTTGATAGAAATTCTCCCTGATGCCCTGATATTTTCCACAAGCTGTGAGGAAGTGCATCTCTGTCTCCACCACGCCCTGACTGCAGTGAGAGCATATCCTGTCCTCTCTTGGCAGCTGGGTCTGTCTGTGTCTGCCTTTTTCGATGGCCAGGCTATGTTCACTAAGTCTGTACCTTGTCAAGGTTTTTCTCAGTTTGCTATCCTTTGCCATGGTCAGGTATTCAGCCATGTTGTATTGTCTGTTTAGGGCCAAGTAGCAATTGAGTTTGTTTTGGGTTTTTGTTGTTTCTGCCCAGTATGACAGGTATTTTTCCTTTTGCTTAGTGACAATTGTGTTGGGTCGAATTCTCTGCGCTACGATGTCACTGTCCTGGGGCTGGTTATTGTTAGTGTTAGTGGTTGCTTCACTGAGTCCCAGGACTAGTTGACTGAGGGTATTCTTTTTTATGGTCCTCTCTTGGCATTTCAGGGCTTTGTAATGATAGCAGTGGGGGTTGCTCATTTTTAGGTGTTTCCAAAATTTGGTGGCTCTTTTTTGGATAGTAATTATTAATGGATATTGGCCTAGTTCTGCCCTGCATGCATTGTTTACAGTTTTCCTTTGAGTCCGGAGGATACTTTTACAGAATTCTACATGTAGGATCTCAATTGGGTGTTTGTCCCATTTTGCAAATTCTTGTTGTGTTAGCGGTCCCCACACCTCACTTCCATAGAGTGCAATTGGTTCAATTACTGATTTTAAAATTTTGAGCCAAATGCTAATTGGGATTTCCATTTGGATTGATCTTTTAATGGCATAGAAAGCCCTTCTAGCTTTCTCTTTCAGTTCATTCACTGCCAGATGAAAATTTCCCATAGCTGATTTTTAAGCCCAAGTATGTGTAGTTAGTGGTTTGTTCAATTTTAGTTGTTCCTAGTTTGAAATTTATTTTGGGTCCCTGATGTCTGGATCTTTGCTGGAACACAAGGACTTTGGTTTTTTGGTGGTTTATTGTCAGGGCCCAGGTCTGACAGAATGACTCCAGCAGATCCAGGTTCTGCTGTAGACCCTCCTTAGTTGGTGACAGCAGAACCAGGTCATCTGCATAGAGGAGGAATTTAACCTTGGATTCATATAGGGTGAGGCCGGGTGCTGTAGATTGTTCAAGTAGTTTTGCCAATTCATTTATGTAAATATTAAAGAGTGTCGGCGAGATGGGCGAGCCCTGCGTCACACCACGCCCCTGTGGGAAGTATTTTGTTTGTTTGTCTCCAATTTTAACTGCACATTTATTGTTTGTATACATTGATTTAATTACATCATATGTTTTTCCCCCTACACCACTTTCAATAAGTTTCAAGAATAGACCGTCGTGCCAGATGGAATCGAAAGTCTTCTGGAAATCTATAAAGCAGGCAAAAATTTTGCTTTTGTTTTGATGAACATGTTTGTCAATTAGGGTCTGTAGGGTGAAGATATGATCTGATGTTCTATAGTTTGGTAGGAATCCAATTTGGCTTTTACTCAAGACATTGTGCTCCTCAAGGAAGTTTATAAGTCTTTTGTTTAAGATACTACAGAAAACCTTCCCCAGGTTACTGTTTACACAGATGCCTCGATAGTTATTTGGGTCAACTTTGTCCCCACTTTTGTATATGGGCGTTATGAGTCCTTTGTTCCAGATATCAGGGAAGTAACCGACACTCAGAACCAAGTTGAAGAGTTTCAGTATAGCCAATTTCATTTTATTGTCCGTGTGTTTAATCATCTCGCTTAGGATGCCGTCTGCACCGCAAGCTTTTCCTGGTCGCAGGTCCTTGAGTTTTTCAATTAGCTCTTTTTCAGATATTATGGTGTCTATCGGGTTTTGGTTATCTTTTATGGCAGATTCCAGCTTTGCCAGTTTTTCGCATATTTGGTATTGCTCTGGGCTTAGTGTGTTTTTCTGGTATAATTTTTCAAAATGGTTTTCCCATGTGTCTCCGTTTTGAATGGCCAATTTGTCGTGTTGTTTTTTGTGTAATGTATTCCAGTTGTCCCAGAAACAATTGGAATCAATGGATTCCTCAATGGAGATGAGTGTATTCTTAATATACTGCTCTTTCTTGGTTCTGAGTGTGTTTTTGTATTGTGTTAGTGCCTGACAATAAGTAAGGCGTAATTCCTCGTTTTCTGGTTGTCTGTGTTTTTGGTTTGATATTTTTCTGAGTTTTTCCCTCATGTTCTGGCAATCGGAGTCAAACCATTTTTCGTAGTTTTTTGTTTTGTGTTTGTTCTTGCGAACTTTCAAGTTTGACATTGATGCCAAATTATCAAAAATATTATTTAGGTTATTCTCTGCCCGGTTTACGCCTTCTTTATTGTGTGTGTATGTATTTTCCAGAAAGGTGTCCAAGAGAGCTTGAGTTGTTTGATTGCTAATTGCTTTCTGGTATTTTTCCGTGCTGTCTTTGGCCCATCTGTAAGATTTTTTAATGTTGTACAGCTTACTGGGTTGTGTTTCTGTGTTGGTTGTTTCTGTCCTTTCAAGATATGCAGTAATTTGACTGTGATCTGACAGTGTTGTTTGTGGTTTGACTGTGAATGTTCTGAAAGAGGATGGGTCTAGATCTGTAATCATATAGTCTACGGTGCTGAAGCCAAGAGGTGAGCAATAGGTGGATCTTCCTAGGTAGCCTCCCAATAACCTACCATTGACAATGTACAGACCCAGGCTTCGACAGAGCTGCAGGAGCTGTTTTCCGTTAGCATTTGTCTGTTTGTCGCAGTTATGCCTGTGTGGATGGGAAGGGAGATCAAAGTGGTTGTTCCCAAATATGTAATTATTCCCATGATTATTGGTGAAGTCTGGTTCTTTGCCAGTTCTTGAGTTGAGGTCCCCACAGATCAACACATTTCCCTTGGCCTGGAATTGGATAATCTCCCTCTCTATGTTGGAGAAGGTGTCCTCTTTGAAGTACGGGGATTCTGTCGGGGGGATATAGAGTGTGCAAATGAAAACATCTTTCATGCTAGAGATGACGCCCCTCTTAATTTTGAGCCATAAGTGGTTTTTGCCCTTTTTTATAAATTTAATGTAATTCCTAAGCTCTGCTTTAATCCAAATCAGTATGCCTCCAGATTCTCTGCCCTGGGTTACTCCTGGCAATTTATTGGAGGGGACCACCAGCTCTGTGTACCCAATGGGACAGCCAGTGTGCCCTTCTCCTCTACACCAGGTTTCCTGTAAAAAGATAATATCTAGATCTTTAATCTCATCTAGGAACTCTGGGGTCCCACTCTTCATGCCAAGCATAGAAGAGCGTAGACCTTGGATATTCCAGGTTGAGATATATAAGGATTTCATGATAAAATTGATCTTTTACTGTGATGGGTTAAAATATGATAAATAGTGATATGTGTTTGTCGTGTCTATATGGGGAAAAAAGAACATTTCAATTGTCTATAAATGCTGAGGATAATTGGTTACAACTTTTTCTAACAACTAGTCCTTATTTTTTCTGATCCATAAGGCGGGAGTGGATGCTGCTAATCGCCTGCATTATGTCTCTTAATGGATTGTTTCTGCCTGTGGTATTGCGTACGCCCTGAGCACCTCTCCCTCTGCCTGGCTGGGGGTGGTCCTGTTCCCCTGTAGGACAGGAGTGGTGCAGGTCCGACATTGTTGTTGTGCGTGGGGATCCTCTCTGGTCCTGGTTGGTGTGGTGGTGGTCTCTGTAGTAGTCCTGGTCTGTATCCCGTTGGTCTTTGGTGATCGGGGGGGGGGGGTCCTTTTGGGATCTGGGTGTGGACCCGGTTAAAAGTGACGTCCTTCAGGTCCTTCGCAAAGATCGACATTCGATTCCTGTGGATATGGACTTAGTCGTAAAGACATTCCACATTGAGGGTGGGGTGTTGGGCCAGGTGCACATTATGTTTTAATTCACAGTCTCTTGCTATGCTTGCATTTATCTCGTGGATTATTTTGTTGTTGAAGTCTCTTCTCGGCAATAGTGTGGAAACAGTGATTCTAGTGTTTGGGAAGGTGTCGCTTGCCTTCTCAATCACTGATCCGAGCGATGTTGCTACCCTTTTCTGCTGGGCCCTTAGGTCATTTGTGCCGGTGTGTATTATTGTGTGTTGGGGGGAGCCTAATTGGGTTTTGGTCAGCCATTCTAGGGCTCTGTCTGTTGTTGGGCACCAGAGCTTTTCTACTTTACGTCTAGGGAAGAGCCTTTTCTCCCATAGGTATTTCCCATTTGTGTCTGAGTATTACGATGCCAGCCTTGTTGGTGTTTACTGGTTTGTGGCTTTCATCTGGACTCCCAGGTTGTGTTTTGGACTGGGGTGGTCGTGTCTGGTGTGTGCGTTCCTCTTGTGAGCGGCTTGGTTGTGGTTCCAAAGTGGTGGGGGCAGACTGGGTTTCAGTGTGCTGGTCGGTCTGTGTGGCTCCCCCTGTATTGTGGGTCTGCTGCTGTTGTTCAGTGTGAGAGTGTAGCTGCCCAGTCGGGCTCTGTACTGTCTTATCTCTAGCCTCTGGCTGCTGGGCTAATGCCGCTCTCTCTCCCCTGTGTCTCTCTTTGTCTTTCTGCAGCTCTTTCACCTGCTTCTCAAGTAAGTTCAGATCCCTCCCGTGTCTCTCCCTCTCTTGTTTTTGTTCCTGTTTTATTGCTGAAATGATGTTTTCTTGGTCGGTTTTCATTTTAAGGACCTCCTCTGTAAGTTTAACCAGCTGTGTCTCCAGCTGGTTAAATTTCTCCTTTAGTTGTACCGGGCTGTGGGGTCTCAGGGTGTGTGTCTGGTCGGAGCTGGAGGGCTCACTCACTTCCTGGCTAGGCTGCTTTTCTCTTGGTGAGCTGGAGGTGATAGGGGGAGAGTGTGTGGCTTTCTCTGATATTTCCACTGGGGCTGGTCAAATGTACCATGGGGTTGTGGGGCCCCAGGGTGTGTGTCTGGTCGGAGCTGGAGGGCTCACTCACTTCCTGGCCAGGTTGAATTACTCCAGGTGAGCTGTAAGTGGTGGGGGGAGTGTGTGTGGCTTTTTCCCTGGTCGTTACCCTGGGGCTGGTCTTTCCTTTCTCAATTATTTCTCTCAGTTTCTGGAAGGCTGTTTCAAAGTCTTTGAGGTTGCCTTGCACCATTATTGTACCGTTTCTGTACATGTTGACCGTCGTGGTTTCACTACCAGGGTCCCCTGATTTCTTTATTTTCAGTTTGGACCCATTCGCGGTTTTTTGTTGCTTAACCCTGGGATAGTGTATGTTTATTGCTTTGATCCAAGCCGCTGACTGCTCGGAGTAAAAAATGAGATTACTCATGTTCCCATTGGTGTACCAGTCAGCAAAAAGAGTTTCTGGTTTCGCTCTCAGCTGCTTTTGCTTGAGCGATTTTTTTTCATTTTTTTTGATGTTGGGGGGAAGCTGGAAGGGGTTGCTCTCAGTGCGCCACGGGAGCTGCTGCGGCTCCTCTGACTCGCTCATTTTTAGCAGAAATAGTAAAAATTATTGCAGACCTTAAAGTAAACTTTTCTGGGGCCCTGGGTTTGGCGTTTCCCACTCCCGGCTCGCGGACTTTCCCAGGCTCCGGACTCGCTCGTTCTCCAGGTAGTTTCGCGGTGCCTCCGGGCTGCTCCCCCTCTCCGACCCCGTGGTCCCTGGGCCTCGGCTCCCGGGTTCACCCTTCCCAGGCCCCGTACTCACTGTCCTGGTCTGCGTCTGTGAGCCGCTGTTTCCCGGTGCCTCCGGGCTGTTCCCCTCCCCCTCAGAGGTCTCTGGGCCTCTGTCTCGGCCTGGCTCCTCAAGCCTTTCCCTGGCTTCAGGCTCCCTCCCTGGGCCCTGTACTCATTGTCTTGGTTTGCTTCTGGGAGCCGGTGCCTTCGGGCTGCTCCCCTCCTCCTCAGGGGTCCCTGGGCCTCTGTTTCGGCCTGGCTCCTCGGGCCTTTCCCGGGCTTCGGGCTTTGTGCTGCGGCCGCTGTTCGGGCTTTGTGTTGCAGCCGCCGCTCCGGCTGTGTCCCGGCCGCTGTTCGGGCTTTGTGCTGCGGCCGCTGTTCGGCTGTTTCCCGGCCGCCGCTCGGGCTCCTCCTTGGTGCCTCGTTCTCCCGGTTTTTCCCCGGGTTTATTCCTTTCCTTCTTCTGTCCCTTTGCTTTGTTTCTTTCTGCTGTTTTCCTGTTTTTTTTTTCTCTCTCTGTCGGCTCTTGTCTTTGGTGGTCTTTTTGGCGATCTTTTCCTTCCTTACTTAATCTAAGTTAACTTAAACTTAAACTAAACTAAACTAAACTAACTTAATTAAAATTAAATTTAACTTTTAAACCTTTTAAAACTTGAAATGAAACTTTTTTCCCCACTTTAAACACTAAAAACACTAAAAATTCAGCAACCCATCTTCAGCGTGCGTGTATCTTCCCCTCCCCTCCCCCTCTCTCTCTCTCTCTCTCTCACCCCATTCTCTCTCTCCCCCCATTCTCTCCCACCATTCTCTCTCCCTCTCCTCCCCCATTCTTTCTCTCCTCCCCCATTCTCTCTCTCCTCCCCCATTCTCTCTCTCCTCCCCCCATTCTCTCTCTCCTCCCCCATTCTCTCTCTCCTCCCCCATTCTCTCTCTCCTCCCCCATTCTCTCTCTCCTCCCCCATTCTCTCTCTCCTCCCCCATTCTCTCTCTCCTCCCCCATTCTCTCTCTCCTCCCCCATTCTCTCTTTCCTCCCCCATTCTCTCTTTCCTCCCCCATTCTCTCTCTCCTCCCCCCATTCTCTCTCTCCCCCCATTCTCTCTCTCGCCCCATTCTCTCTCCCCCCCATTCTTCTCCCCCCCATCTCCCCCCATTCTCTCCCCCCCATTCTCTCCCCCCCATTCTCTCCCCCATTCTCTCTCCCCCCCATTCTCTCTCCCCCCCCATTCTCTCTTCCCCCCCATTCTCTCTTCCCCCCCATTCTCTCTTCCCCCCCATTCTCTCTTCCCCCCCATTCTCTCTTCCCCCCCATTCTCTCTTCCCCCCATTCTCTCTTCCCCCCCATTCTCTCTCTCCCCCCATTCTCTCTCTCCCCCCATTCTCTCTCTCCCCCCCATTCTCTCTCTCCCCCATTCTCTCTCTCCCCCCATTCTCTCTCTCCCCCATTCTCTCTCTCCCCCCATTCTCTCTCTCCCCCCCATTTTCTCCCCATTCTCTCTCCCCTCCCCCATTCTCTCTCTCTCCTCTCCCCCATTCTCTCTCTCCTCTCCCCATTCTCTCTCTCCTCTCCCCCATTCTCTCTCTCCTCTCCCCCATTCTCTCTCTCCTCTCCCCATTCTCTCTCTCCTCTCCCCCATTCTCTCTCTCCTCTCCCCCATTCTCTCTCTCCTCTCCCCCATTCTCTCTCTCCTCTCCCCCATTCTCTCTCTCCTCTCCCCCATTCTCTCTCTCCTCTCCCCCATTCTCTCTCTCTCCCCATTCTCTCTCTCTCCCCCCCATTCTCTCTCTCCCCCCCATTCTCTCTCACTCCCCCCATTCTCTCTCTCTCCCCCATTCTCTCTCTCTCCCCCCCATTCTCTTTCTCTCTCCACCATTCCCTCTCTTTCCCCCATTTTCTCTCCCCCCCCAATTCTCTCTCTCCCCCATTCTCTCTCCCCATTCTCTCTCCCCCTCCCCCCCCATTCTTTCCCCCCATTCTCTCTCTCCCTCCCCCATTCTCTCCCCATTCTCTCTCTCCTCCCCCATTCTCTCTCTCCTCCCCCATTCTCTCTCTCCTCCCCCATTCTCTCTCTCCTCCCCCATTCTCTCTCTCTCCCCCATTCTCTCTCTCTCCCCCATTCTCTCTCCCCCATTCTCTCTCTCCCCCCCATTCTCTCCCCCGTTCTCTCTTCCCTCCATTCTCTCCATCCCCCCATTCTCTCCCCATTCTCTCTCCCCCATTCTCTCTCTCCCCCCATTCTCTCTTTCCCCCCATTCTCTCCCCCATTCTCTCTTCCCCCCATTCTCTCCTCCCCCCCCCCATTCTCTCTCCTCCCCCCCCATTCTCTCTTCCCCCCATTCTCTCCATCCCCCCCATTCTCTCTCTGGGTCCCCCCCATTCTTCCCCCCCCCTCTCTCTCTCTCCTCCCCCCATTCTCTCTCTCCTCCCCCATTCTCTCTCTCTCCCCCCATTCTCTCTCTCTCTCCCCCATTCTCTCAATTCAATTCAATTCAATTCAAATCGCTTTATTGGCATGACAAGTTACATCTTATGTTGCCAAAGCATCAGAAAACATTCATGTTTGTTCACAAAAATACAGATCTATCCATACAGTGTATAAACAGATATAACCCTGAGTGTATAAATATATACTTGCATATAATTTATATATACTCTTTTCTTATATTTACTGGTTGTCCCTCTGTTTATGGCAAGCTGTAACAGTGTGCCGCTAGTG
Organism: Somniosus microcephalus; assembly: GCF_052327205.1. NCBI lineage: Eukaryota > Metazoa > Chordata > Chondrichthyes > Squaliformes > Somniosidae > Somniosus > Somniosus microcephalus. Next base: position 22,467 of record NW_028226780.1, read on the forward strand.
TTATGCAATTTCTTTCTTCCCCTAGTAGGTATGGGAGTTTTTGGTCGTCATTCAAATTTCTGAATTCCGGGCATATTTTTGTGAATTTTGGGTAGAAATTCTCCCTTATGCCCTGATATTTTCTACAAGCTGTGAGGAAGTGCATCTCTGTCTCCACCACTCCCTGACTGCAGTGAGAGCATACCCTGTCCTCTCTCTCTCTCACCCATTCTCTCTCTTTCCCCATTCAATTCAATTCAATTCAAATGCTTTATTGGCATGAAAGTTTACAGAGAACCATATTGCCAAAGCTTACATAGCAAAAAGGTACAGTTTTCCAACATTCTGTAGGTGTCAATCGATTTGACATTTGTTGGGTACATACAATATTACTTTTAAACAATATTAATTTTAAACAATCTTTCTACTTCATTTGGTACGTTCAATATTAATTTTAAACAGTCTTAATTTTAAACAGTCCTCAGGTTGTGACATGTTGTTACATATTTGGCCCCAAGGTATGGTCTGTCTCCTTCTCCCAGGACTAATCTCAATTTTGACAGGTCATCCAATTCCTTGAAATCTGGGGTTGTTTGGCTTAGCTTGTTGAATAATATGTTTCTTGATGTGTTGAATTTTTCGCATTTTAGGAGGAAATGCATTTCTGTTTCAACCTCGCCGGCCAGACATTGATCGCATATTCTATTCTCTCTAGGCTGCCAGCATTTCTTGTATCTGCCTTTTTCAATTTTCAATTTCCAGTTTCTCTCTCTCCCCGCCATTCTCTCTCTCTCCCCCCATTATTTTCCCCCATTCTCTCTCACCCTCCCCCATTCTCTCTCTCTCTCCCCCATTCTCTCTCTCCTCCCCCCCATTCTCTCTCTCCTCCCCCATTCTCTCTCTCCTCCACCCATTCTCTCTCTCCTCCCCCCATTCTCTCCCCCCATTCTCTCTTCCTCCATTCTCTCTCCCTCCCATTCTCTTTCTCTCCCCCATTCTCTCTCTCCCCCCAATTCTCTCTCTCCCCCCATTCTCTCTCTCCCCCCATTCTCTCTCTCCCCCCATTCTCTCTCTCCCCCCATTCTCTCTCTCCCCCCATTCTTTCTCTCCCCCATTCTCTCTCTCTCTCCCCATTCTCTCTCCCCCCCGTTCTCTCCCTCCCCCCATTCTCTCTCTCCCTCCCCCCATTCTCTCTCTCCCTCCCCCCATTCTCTCTCTCCCTCCCCCCATTCTCTCTCTCCCTCCCCCCATTCTCTCTCTCCCTCCCCCCATTCTCTCTCTCACCCCATTCTCTCTCTCCCCATTCTCTCTCTCTCTCTCACCCCATTCTCTCTCTCCCCATTCTCTCTCTCTCTCTCCCCCCATTCTCTCTCTCCCCCATTCTCTCTCTCCCCCCCATTCTCTCCCCCATTCTCTCTCCTCCCCCCATTCTCTCTCTCCTCCCCCCATTCTCTCTCTCCTCCCCCCATTCTCTCTCTCCTCCCCCCATTCTCTCTCTCCTCCCCCCATTCTCTCTCTCCTCCCCCCATTCTCTCTCTCCTCCCCCCATTCTCTCTCTCCCCCCATTCTCTCTCTCGCCCCATTCTCTCTCTCCCCCCATTCTCTCTCTCCCCCATTCTCTCTCTCCCCCCATTCTTTCTCTCCCCCGTTCTCTCTCTCTCCCCCGTTCTCTCTCCCCCCCGTTCTTCTCCCTCCCCCATTCTCTCTCTCCCTCCCCCCATTCTCTCTCTCCCTCCCCCCATTCTCTCTCTCCCTCCCCCCATTCTCTCTCTCACCCCATTCTCTCTCTCCCCATTCTCTCTCTCTCTCCCCCCATTCTCTCTCTCCCCATTCTCTCTCTCCCCCCCATTCTCTCCCCCATGCTCTCTCTCCTCCCCCCATTCTCTCTCTCCTCCCCCCATTCTCTCTCTCCTCCCCCCATTCTCTCTCTCCTCCCCCCATTCTCTCTCTCCTCCCCCCATTCTCTCTCTCCTCCCCCCATTCTCTCTCCTCCCCCCATTCTCTCTCCTCCCCCCATTCTCTCTCTCCTCCCCCATTCTCTCTCTCCTCCCCCATTCTCTCTCTCTCTCCCCCATTCTCTCTCTCTCTCCCCCATTCTCTCTCTCTCCCCCATTCTCTCTCTCTCCCCCATTCTCTTACTCTCTCCCCCATTCTCTCTCTCTCCCCCATTCTCTTTCTCCCCCCTCATTCTCTCTCTCCCACCCCCCATTCTCTCTCCCACCCCCCCATTCTCTCTCCCACCCCCCATTCTCTCTCCCACCCCCCCATTCTCTCTCCCACCCCCCCATTCTCTCTCCCACCCCCCCATTCTCTCTCCCACCCCCCCATTCTCTCTCCCACCCCCCCATTCTCTCTCCCACCCCCCCATTCTCTCTCCCACCCCCCATTCTCTCTCCCACCCCCCCAATCTTTCTCCCACACCCCCATTCTCTCTCCCACCCCCCCATTCTCTCTCCCACCCCCCCATTCTCTCTCCCACCCCCCCATTCTCTCTCCCACCCCCCCATTCTCTCTCCCACCCCCCCATTCTCTCTCCCACCCCCCCATTCTCTCTCCCACCCCCCCCATTCTCTCCCCCACCCCCCCCATTCTCTCTCCCACCCCCCATTCTCTCTTCCTCCCCCCCATTCTCTCTCTCTCTCTCCCCCCCATTCTCTCTCTCTCTCCCCCCCATTCTCTCTCTCACCCCCCATTCTCTCTCTCTCCCCATTCTCTCTCTCTCCCCCCCATTCTCTCTCTCCCCCCATTCTCTCTCTCCCCACCCCTCCATTCTCTCTCTCTTCCCCCCATTCTCTCTCTTCCCCCCATTCTCTCTCTTCCCCCCCATTGTCTCTCTTCCCCCCATTGTCTCTCTTCCCCCCATTGTCTCTCTTCCCCCCATTGTCTCTCTTCCCCCCATTGTCTCTCTTCCCCCCATTGTCTCTCTCTCCCCCCATTCTCTCTCTCTCCCCCCCATTCTCTCTCTCTCTCCCCCCAGTCTCTCTCTCTCCCCCCATTCTCTCTCTCTCCCCCATTCTCTCTCTCTCCCCCCATTCTCTCTCTCTCCCCCCATTCTCTCTCTCTCCCCCCATTCTCTCTCTCTCCCCCCATTCTCTCTCTCGCTGCCCCCCATTCTCTCTCCCCCCCATTCTCTCTCTCCCCCCATTGTCTCTCTCTCTCCCCCCCATTCTCTCTCTCTCTGCCCCCCATTCTCTCTCTCTCTGCCCCCCATTCTCTCTCTCTCTCTCCCCCCTTCTCTCTCTCAGTTCAGTTCAGTTCAGTTCAAATGCTTTATTGTCATGAAAGTTTACAGAGAACCATATTGCCAAAGCTTACATCGCAAAAAGGTACAGTT
>NW_028226781.1:0-25738 GCF_052327205.1 Somniosus microcephalus
AAAGAGAGAGAGCGAACATAGCCTAGCGATCGAAAAAGGCAGACACAGGCAGACCAGGCTGCCAAGAGAAGACAGGATATGCTCTCACTGCAGTCAGGGAGTAGTTGAGACAGAGATGCACTTCCTCACAGCCTGTGGAAAATATCAGGGCATCAGAGAGAATTTCTATCAAAAATTCTCGCAAATATGCCCTGAATTCAGAAATCTGACTGACAACCAAAAACTCCCATTCCTACTGGGGGAGGAGAGAAGCTGTGTAACACTGGCGGCACACTATGTTACAGCTTGCCATGAACAGAGGGACAACCAGTAAACTAAGACAAGAGTATATATAAACAAGGCGAAAATATATTTATAAACTCAGGGATATACCTGTTTATACACTGTATGAATGGAACCGCGTTTATGTGTTCAACCATAAATGTATTTTGATGCTTTGGCAACATAAGATGTACCTTATCATGCCAATAAAGCGATTTGTATTGTATTATTATTGTATTGTATTGGGTGTAAGGGGGGGAGAGAGCGAGAGAGGGTGGGGGGAAGGGGGGGAGAGAGAGCAAGAGAGGGTGGGGGGAAGGGGGGGAGAGAGCGAGAGAGGGTGGGGGCGAAGCGGGGGAGAGAGCGAGAGAGGGTGGGGGAAGGGGGGGAGAGAGCGAGAGAGGGTGGGGGAAGGGGGGGAGAGAGCGAGAGAGGGTGGGGGGAAGGGGTGGAGAGAGCGAGAGAGGGTGGGGGGAAGGGGGGGAAGGGGGGGAGAGAGCGAGAGAGGGTGGGGTGAAGGGGGGGAGAGAGCGAGAGAGGGTGGGGGAAGGGGGGGAGAGAGAGAGGGGGGAGAGAGAGAGGGTGGGGGGAAGGGGGGGAGAGAGAGAGGGTGGGGGAAGGGGGGGAGAGAGAGGGTGGGGGGAAGGGGTGAGAGAGAGAGGGTGGGGGGAAGGGGGGGAGAGAGAGAGGGTGGGGGGAAGGGGGGAGAGAGAGAGGGTGGGGGGAAGGGGGGGAAGGGGGGAGAGAGAGAGGGTGGGGGGAAGGGGGAGGGGGTGGGGGGAAGGGGGGAGAGAGAGGAAGGGGGAGAGAGAGAGAGAGAAGGTGGGGGGAAGGGGGGGAAAGAGAGAGAGGGTGGGGGGAAGGGGGGGAGAGAGAGAGGGTGGGGGGAAGGGGGGAGAGAGAGAGGGTGGGGGGAAGGGGGGAGAGAGAGAGGGTGGGGGAAGGGGGGAGAGAGGGAGGGGGGGAGAGAGAGAGGGTGGGGGGAAGGGGGGGAGAGAGAGAGGGTGGGGGGAAGGGGGGGAGAGAGAGAGGGTGGGGGGAAGGGGAGGGAGAGAGAGGGTGGGGGGAGGGGGGGAGAGAGAGAGGGTGGGGGAAGGGGGGGAGAGAGAGAGAGGGTGGGGGAAGGGGGGAGAGAGAGAGAGGGTGGGGGAAGGGGGGGAGAGAGAGAGGGTGGGGGAAGGGGGGAGAGAGAGGGTGGGGGAAGGGGGGGAGAGAGAGAGGGTGGGGGAAGGGGGGGAGAGAGAGAGAGGGTGGGGGAAGGGGGGAGAGAGAGAGAGGGTGGGGGAAGAGGGGGAGAGAGAGAGAGGGTGGGGCAAGGGGGGGAGAGAGAGAGAGGGTGGTTGGAGAGCGAGGGAGGGTGGGGGGAAGGGGGGGAGAGAGCGAGGGAGGGTGGGGGGAAGGGGGGGAGAGAGCGAGGGAGGGTGGGGGGAAGGGGGGGAGAGAGCGAGGGAGGGTGGGGGAAAGGGGGGGAGAGAGCGAGGGAGGGTGGGGGGAATGGGGGGAGAGAGCGAGGGAGGGTGGGGGGAAGGGGGGGAGAGAGAGAGGGTGGGGGGGGAGAGAGCGAGGGGGGAGAGAGAGAGGGTGGGGGGACGGGGGGGAGAGAGAGAGGGGGTGGAGGGAAGGGGGGGAGAGAGAGAGGGTGGTGGAAGGGGGGAGAGAGGAAGGGGGGGGAGAGAGAGAGGTTGTGGAAGGGGGGGGAGAGAGAGGGTGGGGGGAAGGGGGGAGAGAGAGGGTGGGGGGAAGGGGGGGAGAGAGAGAGGGAGGGTGGGGGGAAGGGGGGGGAGAGAGCGAGGGAGGGTGGGGGGAAGGGGGGAGAGAGCAAGAGAGGGTGGGGGCAAGGGGGGGAGAGAGAGGGTGGGGGGAAGGGGGGGAGAGAGAGGGTGGGGAGAGAGAGAGGGTGGGGGGACGTGGGGAGAGAGAGAGAGGGTGGGGGGAAGGGGGAGAGAAAGAGGGTGGGGGAAGGGGGGGAGAGAGAGGGTGGGGGGAAGGGGGGGAGAGACAGAGAGGGTGGGGGAAGGGGGAGAGAGAGGAAGGGGGAGAGAGAGAGAGAGGGTGGTGGGAAGGGGGTGAAAGAGAGAGGGTGGGGGAAGGGGGGAGAGAGAGAGGGTGGGGGGAAGGGGGGAGAGAGAGAGGGTGGGGGGAAGGGGGGGGAGAGAGAGGGTGGGGGAAATGGGGGGAGAGAGAGGGGGTGGGGGGAAGGGGGGAGAGAGAGGAAGGGGGGGAGAGAGAGAGAGAGAGAGGGTGGGGGGATGGGGGGTAAAGAGAGAGAGGGTGGGGGGATGGGGGGTAAAGAGAGAGAGGGTGGGGGGAAGGGGGGAAAGAGAGAGAGGGTGGGGGGAAGGGCGGGAGAGAGAGGGTGGGGGGAAGGGGGGAGAGAGAGAGGGTGGGGGGAAGGGGGGAGAGAGAGAGGGTGGGGGGAAGGGGGGAGAGAGAGGGTGGGGGGAAGGGGGGAGAGAGAGAGGGTGTGGGGAAGGGGGGAGAGAGAGAGGGTGGGGGGAAGGGGGGAGAGAGAGAGGGTGGGGGGAAGGGGGGGGAGAGAGTGGGGGTGGGGGGAATGGGGGGAGAGAGAGGGGGTGGGGGGAAGGGGGGGAGAGAGGGTGGGGGGAAGGGGGGAGAGAGAGAGGGTGGGGGAAGGGGGGGAGAGAGAGAGAGAGGGTGGGGGGAAGGGGGAGAGAGAGAGGGTGGGGGAAGGGGGGAGAGAGAGAGGTTGGGGGAAGGGGGAGAGAGAGAGGGTGGGGGGAAGGGGGGGAGAGAGAGAGGGTGGGGGGAAGGGGGGAGAGAGAGAGAGAGGGTGTGGGAAGGGGAAGAGAGAGAGAGAGAGAGGGTGGGGGAAGGGGGAGAGAGAGAGGGTGGGGGAAGGGGGAGAGAGAGAGAGGGTGGGGGAAGGGAGAGAGGGATGGTGGGGGAAGGGGGAGAGAGGGTGGGGGAAGGGGGGGAGAGAGGGTGGGGGAAGGGGGGGAGAGAGGGTGGGGGAAGCGGGGAGAGAGAGAGGGTGGGGGAAGGGGGGGAGAGAGCGAGGGTGGGGGGAAAGGGGAGTCTGACATATTGGGCAGAAACAACAATAACCCAAAGCAAACTCAATTGCTACTTGGCCCTAAACAGACAATACAACATAGCTGATTACCTGACCATGGTAAAGGATAACAAACTGAGAAGAACCTTGACAAGGTACAGACTTAGCGAACATAGCCTAGCGATCGAAAAAGGCAGACACAGGCAGACCAGGCTGCCAAGAGAAGACAGGATATGCTCTCACTGCAGTCAGGGAGTAGTGGAGACAGAGATGCTCTTCCTCACAGCCTGTGGAAAATATCAGGACATCAGGGAGAATTTCTACCAAAAATTCTCACAAATATGCCCTGAATTCAGAAATCTGAATGACAACCAAAAACTCCCGTTCCTACTGGGAGAGGAGAGAAGCTGTGTAACACTGGCGGCACACTATGTTACAGCTTGCCATGAACAGAGGGACAACCAGTAAACTAAGAAAAGAATATATATAAACAATGCGAATGTATATTTATACACTCAGGGATATACCTGTTTATACACTGTATGAATAGAACTGCGTTTATGTACTCAACCACAAATGTATTTTGATGCTTTGGCAACATAAGATGTAACTTATCAAGCCAATAAAGCGATTTGAATTGTGAATTGGGAGAGAGAGAGGGTGGGGGGAAGGGGGGGAGAGAGAGGGTGGGGGGAAGGGGGGGAGAGAGAGGGTGGGGGAAGGGGGGAGAGGGAAGGGGGGGAGAGAAAGGGTTGGGGAAGGGGGTGAGAGAGAGAGGGTGGGGGGAAGAGGGGGAGAGAGGGAGGGTGGAGGGAAGGGGGGAGAGAGAGAGAGGGTGGAGGGAAGGGGGGGGAGAGAGAGAGAGGGTGGGGGGAAGGGGGGGAGAGAGTGAGAGGGTGGGGGGAAGGGGGGGAGAGAGTGAGAGGGTGGGGGGAATGGGGGAGAGAGAGGGTGGGGGGAAGGGGGGAGAGAGAGGGTGGGGGGAAGGGGGGAGAGAGAGAGGGTGGGGGGAAGGGGGAGAGAGAGAGGGTGGGGGGAAGGGGGGAGAGAGAGAGGGTGGGGGGAAGGGGGGAGAGAGAGAGAGGGTGGGGGAAGGGGGGGAGAGAGAGAGAGGGTGGGGGAAGGGGGGAGAGAGAGAGAGGGTGGGGGAAGGGGGGGAGAGAGAGAGGGTGGGGGAAGGGGGGGAGAGAGAGAGAGGGTGGGGGAAGGGGGGGAGAGAGAGAGAGGGTGGGGCAAGGGGGGGAGAGAGAGAGAGAGGGTGGTTGGAGAGCGAGGGAGGGTGGGGGGAAGGGGGGGAGCGAGCCAGGGAGGGTGGGGGCAAGGGGGGGGAGAGAGCGAGGGAGGGTGGGGGGAAGGGGGGGAGAGAGCGAGGGAGGGTGGGGGAAAGGGGGGGAGAGAGCGAGGGAGGGTGGGGGGATGGGGGGGAGAGAGCGAGGGAGGGTGGGGGGAAGGGGGGGAGAGAGAGAGGGTGGGGGGGAGAGAGCAAGAGGGGAGAGAGAGAGGGTGGGGGGACGGGGGGGAGAGAGAGAGGGGGTGGAGGGAAGGGGGGGAGAGAGGAAGGGGGGGAGAGAGAGAGGGTGCGGAAGGGGGGGAGAGAGAGGGTGGGGGGAAGGGGGGGAGAGAGAGGGTGGGGGGCAGGGGGGGGGAGAGAGGGAGGGTGGGGGGAAGGGGGGAGAGAGAGAGATGGGTGGGGGGAAGGGGGGGAGAGAGCGAGGGAGGGTGGGGGGAAGGGGGGGAGAGAGCGAGAGAGGGTGGGGGCAAGGGGGGGAGAGAGAGGGTGGGGGGAAGGGGGGGAGAGAGAGGGTGGGGAGAGAGAGAGGGTGGGGGGACGTGGGGAGAGAGAGAGAGGGTGGGGGGAAGGGGGAGAGAGAGAGGGTGGGGGAAGGGGGGGAGAGAGGGTGGTGGGAAGGGGGGAAAGAAAGAGAGGGTGGGGGGAAGGGGGGGAGAGAGAGAGGGTGGGGGGAAGGGGGAGAGAGAGCGGGTGGGGGGAAGGGGGGAGAGAGAGAGGGTGGGGGGAAGGGGGGAGAGAGAGAGGGTGGGGGGAAGGGGGGAGAGAGAGAGGGTGGGGGGAAGGGGGGAGAGAGAGAGGGTGGGGGGAAGGGGGGAGAGAGAGCGGGTGGGGGGAAGGGGGGAGAAAGAGAGGGTGGGGGGAAGGGGGGAGAGAGAGAGGGTGGGGGGAATGGGGGGGAGAGAGGGGGTGGGGGGAAGGGGGGGAGAGAGAGGGTGGGGGGAAGGGGGGAAAGAGAGAGAGGGTGGGGGGAAGGGGGGAAAGAGAGAGAGGGTGGGGGGAAGGGCAGGAGAGAGAGGGTGGGGGGAAGGGGAGAGAGAGAGGGTGGGGGGAAGGGGGGGAGAGAGAGAGGGTGGGGGGAAGGGGGAGAGAGAGAGAGGGTGGGGGGAAGGGGGAGAGAGAGAGGGTGGGGGGACGTGGGGAGAGAGAGAGAGGGTGGGGGGAAGGGGGAGAGAGAGAGGGTGGGGGGAAGGGGGGAGAGAGAGGGGGTGGGGGGAATGGGGGGAGAGAGAGGGGGTGGGGGGAAGGGGGGAGAGAGAGAGGGTGGGGGGAAGGGGGGAGAGAGAGAGGGTGGGGGGAAGGGGGGAGAGAGAGCGGGTGGGGGGAAGGGGGGAGAAAGAGAGGGTGGGGGGAAGGGGGGAGAGAGAGAGGGTGGGGGGAATGGGGGGGAGAGAGGGGGTGGGGGGAAGGGGGGGAGAGAGAGGGTGGGGGGAAGGGGGGAAAGAGAGAGAGGGTGGGGGGAAGGGGGGAAAGAGAGAGAGGGTGGGGGGAAGGGCAGGAGAGAGAGGGTGGGGGGAAGGGGAGAGAGAGAGGGTGGGGGGAAGGGGGGGAGAGAGAGAGGGTGGGGGGGAAGGGGGAGAGAGAGAGGGTGGGGGGAAGGGGAGAGAGAGAGAGGGTGGGGGGAAGGGGGGAGAGAGTGGGGGTGGGGGGAAGGGGGGAGAGAGAGGGGGTGGGGGGAAGGGGGGGAGAGAGAGGGTGGGGGGAAGGGGGGAGAGAGAGAGGGTGGGGGGAAGGGGGGGAGAGAGAGAGAGAGAGGGTGGGGGAAGGGGGGAGAGAGAGAGGGTGGGGGGAAGGGGGGAGAGAGAGAGGGTGGGGGGAAGGGGGGGAGAGAGTGAGGGTGGGGGGAAGGGGAAGAGAGAGAGAGAGGGTGTGGGAAGGGGGGGAGAGAGAGAGGGTGGGGGAAGGGGGAGAGAGAGAGGGTGGGGGAAGGGAGAGAAGGAGGGTGGGGGAAGGGGGAGAGAGGGTGGGGGAAGGGGGGGAGAGAGGGTGGGGGAAGGGGGGAGAGAGAGAGGGTGGGGGAAGGGGGGGAGAGAGCGAGGGTGGGGGGAAGGGGGAGTCTGACATATTGGGCAGAAACAACAATAACCCAAAGCAAACTCAATTGCTACTTGGCCCTAAACAGACAATACAACATAGCTGATTACCTGACCATGGTAAAGGATAACAAACTGAGAAGAACCTTGACAAGGTACAGACTTAGCGAACATAGCCTAGCGATCGAAAAAGGCAGACATAGGCAGACCAGGCTGCCAAGAGAAGACAGGATATGCTCTCACTGCAGTCAGGGAGTAGTGGAGACAGAGATGCACTTCCTCACAGCCTGTGGAAAATATCAGGACATCAGGGAGAATTTCTACCAAAAATTCTCACAAATATGCCCTGAATTCAGAAATCTGAATGACAACCAAAAACTCCCGTTCCTACTGGGAGAGGAGAGAAGCTGTGTAACACTGGCGGCACACTATGTTACAGCTTGCCATGAACAGAGGGACAACCAGTAAACGAAGAAAAGAATATATATAAACAATGCGAATGTATATTTATACACCCAGGGATATACCTGTTTATACACTGTATGAATAGAACTGCGTTTATGTACTCAACCACAAATGTATTTTGATGCTTTGGCAACATAAGATGTAACTTATCAAGCCAATAAAGCGATTTGAATTGTGAATTGGGAGAGAGAGAGGGTGGGGGGAAGGGGGGGAGAGAGAGGGTGGGGGGAAGGGGGGGAGAGAGAGGGTGGGGGGAAGGGGGGGAGAGGGAAGGGGGGGTAGAGAAAGGGTTGGGGGAAGGGGGTGAGAGAGAGAGGGTGGGGGGAAGGGGGGGAGAGAGGGAGGGTGGAGGGAAGGGGGGAGAGAGAGAGAGCGTGGAGGGAAGGGGGGGAGAGAGAGAGGGTGGGGGGAAGGGGGGGAGAGAGAGAGAGGGTGGGGGGAAGGGGGGGAGAGAGTGAGAGGGTGGGGGGAAGGGGGGGAGAGAGTGAGAGGGTGGGGGGAATGGGGGAGAGAGAGGGTGGGGGGAAGGGGGGAGAGAGAGGGTGGGGGGAAGGGGGGAGAGTGAGAGGGTGGGGGAAGGGGGGAGAGAGAGAGGGTGGGGGGAAGGGGGGAGAGAGAGAGGGTGGGGGGAAGGGGGGAGAGAGAGAGGGTGGGGGGAAGGGGGGAGAGAGAGAGGGTGGGGGGAAGGGGAGAGAGGGAGAGGGTGGGGGGAAGGGGGGAGAGAGAGAGAGGGTGGGGGGAAGGGGGGGAGGGAGAGAGGGTGGGGGGAAGGGGGGAGGGAGAGAGGGTGGGGGGGAAGGGGGGAGGGAGAGAGGGTGGGGGTAAGGGGGGAGAGAGAGAGAGGGTGGTGGGGAGGGGGGGAGAGAGAGAGAGAGGGTTGGGGTAGGGGGAGAGAGTGAGGGTGGGGGGAGAGAGAGAGAGGGTGGGGGGAAGGGGGGGAGAGAGGGTGGGGGAAGGGGGGAGAGAGAGAGGGTGGGGGAAGGGGGGGAGAGAGCGAGGGTGGGGGGAAGGGGGAGTCTGACATATTGGGCAGAAACAACAATAACCCAAAGCAAACTCAATTGCTACTTGGCCCTAAACAGACAATACAACATAGCTGATTACCTGACCATGGTAAAGGATAACAAACTGAGAAGAACCTTGACAAGGTACAGACTTAGCGAACATAGCCTAGCGATCGAAAAAGGCAGACATAGGCAGACCAGGCTGCCAAGAGAAGACAGGATATGCTCTCACTGCAGTCAGGGAGTAGTGGAGACAGAGATGCACTTCCTCACAGCCTGTGGAAAATATCAGGACATCAGGGAGAATTTCTACCAAAAATTCTCACAAATATGCCCTGAATTCAGAAATCTGAATGACAACCAAAAACTCCCGTTCCTACTGGGAGAGGAGAGAAGCTGTGTAACACTGGCGGCACACTATGTTACAGCTTGCCATGAACAGAGGGACAACCAGTAAACTAAGAAAAGAATATATATAAACAATGCGAATGTATATTTATACACCCAGGGATATACCTGTTTATACACTGTATGAATAGAACTGCGTTTATGTACTCAACCACAAATGTATTTTGATGCTTTGGCAACATAAGATGTAACTTATCAAGCCAATAAAGCGATTTGAATTGTGAATTGGGAGAGAGAGAGGGTGGGGGGAAGGGGGGGAGAGAGAGGGTGGGGGGAAGGGGGGGAGAGAGAGGGTGGGGGGAAGGGGGGGAGAGGGAAGGGGGGGTAGAGAAAGGGTTGGGGGAAGGGGGTGAGAGAGAGAGGGTGGGGGGAAGGGGGGGAGAGAGGGAGGGTGGAGGGAAGGGGGGAGAGAGAGAGAGGGTGGAGGGAAGGGGGGGAGAGAGAGAGGGTGGGGGGAAGGGGGGGAGAGAGAGAGAGGGTGGGGGGAAGGGGGGGAGAGAGTGAGAGGGTGGGGGAAGGGGGGAGAGAGTGAGAGGGTGGGGGGAAGGGGGGGAGAGAGTGAGAGGGTGGGGGGAATGGGGGAGAGAGAGGGTGGGGGGAAGGGGGGAGAGAGAGGGTGGGGGGAAGGGGGGAGAGTGAGAGGGTGGGGGGAAGGGGGGAGAGAGAGAGGGTGGGGGGAAGGGGGGAGAGAGAGAGGGTGGGGGGAAGGGGGGAGAGAGAGAGGGTGGGGGGAAGGGGGGAGAGAGAGAGAGGGTGGGGGAAGGGGGGGAGGGAGAGAGGGTGGGGGGAAGGGGGGAGGGAGAGAGGGTGGGGGGAAGGGGGGAGGGAGAGAGGGTGGGGGGGAAGGGGGGAGGGAGAGAGGGTGGGGGTAAGGGGGGAGAGAGAGAGAGGGTGGTGGGGAGGGGGGGAGAGAGAGGAAGGGGGGAGAGAGAGAGAGAGAGGGTTGGGGTAGGGGGAGAGAGTGAGGGTGGGGGGAGAGAGAGAGAGGGTGGGGGGAAGGGGGGGAGAGAGAGAGAGGGTGGGGGGAAGCGGGGGAGAGAGTGAGAGGGTGGGGGGAAGGGGAGAGAGAGGGTGGGGGGAAGGGGGGGAGAGAGAGGGTGGGGGGAAGTGGAAACCAAAAACGAGGAATTACGCCTTACTTATTGTCAGACACTAACAAAATACAGAAACACACTCAGAACCAAAAAAGAGCAGTATATTAAGAATACACTCAGCTCCATTAAGGAATCCATTGATTCCAAATGTTTCTGGGACAACTGGAATACCTTACACAAAAAACAAGATGACGAATTGGCCATTCAAAATGGAGACACATGGGAAAACCACTTTGAAAAATTATACCAGAAAAACACACTAAGGCCAGAGCAACACCAAATATGCAAAAAACTGGAAAAGCTCGAAATGGCCATAAAAGATGACCAAAACCCGCTAGACTACATAATGACAGAAAAAGAACTATTTGAAAAACTCAAGGACCTGCGACCAGGAAAAATTTGCGGGGCAGACGGCATACTAAGCGAGGTGATTAAACACACAGACGATAAAATAAACTGGCTATCCTAAAACTCTTCAACTTGGTTCTGAGTGTCGGTTACTTCGCTGATATCTGGAACAAAGGACTCATAACGCCCATGTACAAAAGTGGGGACAAAGTCGACCCAAATAACTATCGAGGCATCTGTATAAACAGTAACCTGGGGAAGGTATTCTGTAGTATCATAAACAAAAGACTTATAAACTTCCTTGAGGAGCACAATGTCTTGCTTGAGTAAAAGCCAAATTGGATTCCTGCTGAACTATAGAACATCAGATCATATCTTCACCCTACAGACCCTAATTGACAAACACGTTCATCAAAACAAAAGCAAAATCTACGCATGCTTTATAGATTTCCAGAAGGCTTTCGATTCCATCTGGCATGACGGTTTATTCCTGAAACTTATCGAAAGCGGGGTAGGGGGAAAAACATATGATGTAATTAAATCAATGTATAAAAACAACAAATGTGCAGTTAAAATGGGAGACAAACAAACAAAATACTTCCCACAGGGGCGGGGGGTGACGCAGGGCTCGCCAATCTCACCGACACTCTTTAATACTTACGTAAATGAATTGGCAAAACTACTTGAACAATCTACAGCACCCGGCCTCACCCTATATGAATCCAAGGTTAAATTCCTCCTCTATGCAAACGACCTGGTTCTGCTGTCACCAACTAAGGAGGGTCTACAGCAGAACCTGGATCGGCTGGAGTCGTACTGCCAGACTTGGGCCCTGACAATAAATCCCCAAAAAACCAAAGTCCTTGTGTTCCAGCAAAGATCCAGACATCAGGGACCCAAAATAAATTTCACACTAGGAACAACCAAAATTGAACAAACCACTAACTACACATACTTGTGTTTAAAAATCAGTTCTACGGGAAATTTCCATCTGGCTGTGAATGAACTGAAAGAGAAAGCAAGAAGGGCTTTCTATGCCATTAAAAAATCAATCCAAATAGAAATCCCAATTAGCATTTGGCTCAAAATTTTCAAATCAGTAATTGAACCAATTGCACTCTATGGCAGTGAGGTGTGGGGACCGCTAACACAACAAGAATTTGCAAAATGGGACAAACATCCAATTGAGATCCTACATGCAGAATTCTGTAAAAGTATCCTCCGGACTCAAAGGAAAACCGTAAACAATGCATGCAGGGCAGAACTAGGCCAATATCCATTAATAATCACTATCCAAAAAAGAGCCACCAAATTTTGGAAACACCTAGAAATGAGCAACTCCCCATGCTATCATTACGAAGCCCTGAAATGCCAAGAGAGGACCATAAAGAAGAATACCCTCAGTCAACTAGTCCTGGGACTCAGTGAAGTAACTACTAACACTACTCACAATAACCAGCCCCAGGACAGTGACAGCGTAACACAAAGAATTCGACCCAACACAATCGTCGCTAAGAAAAAGGAAAAATATCTGTCATATTGGGCAGAAACAACAAAAACCCAAATCAAACTCAATTGCTACTTGGCCCTAAACAGACAATACAACATGGCTGATTACCTGACCAGGGTAAAGGATAGCAAACTGAGAAAAACCTTGACAATGTACAGACTTAGTGAACATAGCCTGGCGATCGAAAAAGGTAGACACAGGCAGACCCGGCTACCAAGAGAGGACAGGATATGCTCTCACTGCAGTCAGGGAGTGGTGGAGACAGAGATGCACTTCCTCACAGCGTGTAGAAAATATCAGGGCATAAGGGAGAATTTCTACCCAAAATTCACAAAAATATGCCCGGAATTCAGAAATTTGAATGACGACCAAAAACTCCCATACCTACTAGGGGAAGAGAGAAATTGTGTAACCTTAGCGGCACACTATGTTACAGCTTGCCATAAACAGAGGGACAACCACTAAATATAAGAAAAGAGTATATAAAAATTATATGAATGTATATTTATACACTCAGGGATATATCTGTTTGAACACTGTATGGATAGATCTGTATTTTTGTGTACAACCATGAATGTTTTTCGATGCTTTGGCAACATAAGATGTACCTTGTCATGCCAATAAAGCGATTTGAATTGAATTGAATTGAGAGACGGGGAGGGAGAGGGTGAGGGAGGGAGAGCGTGAGGAGAGGGGTGTAGTGTATGTAGCTGTTCTACCTTTAAGAGAACTATTGTATGTAACCGTCCACCTTTAAGAGAACTATTTTAGGTGTGGCACTACTTTATCCTGGCTGCTGTATACTGTAATACCGACGGTGACCACACCGGTATATAAGTGCTGTGGCAGAATTTATTGGGCAGATTCGCCCTGACCTTCGAATAGTAAAGTCCTGTTTAAGTTACTCTTATAGTCTGTGTATTACTTCGCTATACAACCCACAGACTTTACAGTGGCGACGAGTTCGATCTTACCCTGCGGCAACAATACTTCTGAAGAAGTAAATGAGCGTCGAGAAGAGGCACCCGCCCTCGTCGTTTTGCTGAGAGAAAACTCGAGTCTGCAGACCAAGAAAGGAGGAAGATTTCAAACACGAAGTCTTCCATCAGCAACAGGCACGGATTGTCCCTTCTGCCACGGTGGTGAGTGAGCCGATCAACACGAGAAGCAAGTCGGCCACGGTGACTGTGAGTAAAGGGAAAATAGAAACAAATAAACGGAGGATAAGGGCGGTGCACTCGACCACGGTCGAGGGGAAAGGAGCCGGACAGAAGTCGGGCCCAGAGGCGCTGAGACTGGGGCAGCGTGGAGCAGAAGCCGCGGTACAAGCGGGCTGGGGAGCGTCGTGAGACGACTGGACCACGACGGCGAAAAAGGCCGGACAAATACCGCGACCACGAGGCACTGCGACCGGGATCGTAAGGCGCGGGAAGATATAAACATAAATAAGCCACGGAGAACTCAGCCGCAGCCGGGGAGGAAAGTACCGGACTGCGAGAGGGCTGGGAGGCGCGATTGGAGCGAAAAAGGCCGGGCACCTACCGAGGCCGCGAGGCGCTGCGACCGGGATCATAAGGCGCGGAGGCAATAAATAAATAAATAACCCGCGAAGAATCAGCCGCAGCCGGGGGAGGAAAGGACCGGACTGCGTGAGGTCTGGGAGAGGCGTTTAAAGCCGCTGAGGGAGAGCCGCGCGAGCGGGAGAGACAGAGCCCGAGAGAGAGCGAGCAAGAGAGACGGAGCCCGAGAGAGAGAGCGAGCGGGAGAGACAGAGCCCGAGAGAGAGACCGAGCGAGGTTCCGGCCAGCGGCTTGCAGCAGCTGCCGTGAAGGACCAGGAGCTGGATCTGTCCGACGCCAACTGGTTGTCCCCAGCGCCGGTTGCCCCTGCCGAAAAGAAGAAGGGGGGGGGAACAAGGAACGCGATCGGCTTTTCTAGCGCGCGCTTCAGAATAAACTGAAGCCGGCGCACAGGCTACAAACCCCGTAAACCAGCGGTCGTCGCCCGAGGGCAAAGCTTACCCCTCCCACCAGAGGAAGAAGTCAGGAGCGGGAAACCGCCATTTTGCCAGTAGGGGGGAAGAAGACAAGCGCGGGAAACCGCCATTTTGCCAGTAGGCGGGGAAGAAGACAAGCGTGGGAAACCGCCATTTTTGGAAAAAAAAAGAAAAAGTTTAAAAAGTTAAAGAGAAATCCTGTTGTTTCGCAGAAAGATAGTGAGAGATAGTGAAGATGCCTAAGCATGGTAACATCAACAACTTCGATGCCGAGGTGGAAGATTGGGCCACGTACGTAGAACGTATCGAGATATATTGTGAGGCCAATAAAATAGAAGATGATGATAAAGCTATAACCTTGCTAAACTCGATGGGCGCGAAGACATACGGGTTATTGAAGCATCTTCTATCACCAGCTAAACCGGCGGATCAGACTTTCGATAATATTGTTGCTGTTCTGAAGGATCACTTGAACCTCACACCGCTGATGTTGGCGGAGCGATTCAAATTTTATGCGAGAACGCAACGGAAAGAGGAAAGCAACGCGGAATACTTGGTCGAACTGCGTAGATTAGCGAAATACTGCCAGTTTGGAGGAAATCTGACAGAGGCATTGCGAGACAAGTTCGTGTGCGGGTTGTCGAAGGAAGGAACGCAAAAGCGACTGCTCGAAGAGAACGACCTTACACTTGAGAGGGCTGTTCTTATTGCAGCATCACACGAAGCCGCAGCGAAAGGAACTGCGGAAATGCAGCTAAAGGCAGCGGTACTCAGTGTGGATCAAATTACTTCGGGTACAACGAAATGTTATCGTTGTGGGAAGACAACACACGATCAGAACCAATGCTGGTTTAAAAACCAGGAATGTAGAAAATGTGGCAAACTGGGTCACATAGCTAAAGTATGCCGGTCAGGGAAGAAGACCAACAACCAAAGAAAACCATCACAGGAAAAGTACAACAAAGTACACAAGGTGGCTGAGAAGAGTTCAGATGAACCGAATTCAGATTCAGACCCAAACGGCCAGGAACTGGGTAGTCTGAGAATTCACAATGTGAGTAAGGAAGCTGACCTACAAACTATCTGGGTCATGCTAAAAATAGCCGGAGTCCAAGTAAAAATGGAGTTGGACACTGGATCAGCCCTATCAGTCATAAATCGAAGGGATTACAACTGGCTATTCTCACATATACCCTTGAGAGATACCAAGTTCGTATTGCAGACATACATGGGGCATAAAGTATACCCCATGGGAAAGATAAGAGTCAAGGTGAGAGACAGGGGCAAAGAACACCCAGGAATGGACTTATATGTACTACCTGAGGGAGGACCACCACTTCTAGGACAGGAGTGGATCAAGAAAATAGACATGGAATGGCACTACCTAAAAGCAATAACGAGTGAGGACTCGGTGCGGACAATCAGCTCAGACTCTGAAACGGATGACGATAAGTCCAGCCCAAGTATGAAAGACAAGGCTAAAATGGACTTGCTGACTAAGGTTGGAAAAACGAAGGCGTGCATAAAGGCTTATGCTCCAGAGGAGAACAAAGTTTCAGAACAGAACTCCACTGAACAACAACAACATAGTTTGACAGAGAATTCTGAGTCTGTTCAGTTTACAGACATATACATTACTGAGGAACACCGAGCTCAAACTCAAACTTATTTCAAATTACGACAGCAATTAGAGCAATTGAGTTGCCGTCTCGAACAAGAGATGAAAGCAATGAAAAAGTTCTATGACACTGAATGGGAGAATCTGGAAAGACAACAGAAGCAGCTGAGGGAGAAAAGGGAGCAGGAGCACACAAACCGTCTGCGAGAGGAGGCCAAACGAATCAAAGCTGATTCGGTTTCTGAAGGTGCGTGCTCTAATCTGGTGGAACAAGATGTGCAGCAACTGAAGGCGCTTGTTAGCAGGTTGCAGGCAGAAAAGGCTGATTTGGTCGACATGACTTCCGAGCTCCTACTGAAGTTGGGTGCAGCATCACCGGACGATTCATTTGTGGAAATTCGAATGGTGGAGGCTGCGGATGATGGCAAAGTAGAAACAGCAAAGGAGCCCCAGGGCAAGTTTATAAACAGCCCTGCAGCTAATGGGAAACGGATGATGGCAGAAGAGTTAACAGTCAGCCAACTTCTTCATATGCTGAGGGACAAGACCCTGAAATGGGAAAAACTTGAACACGAGCCTCAATCTTCAAAGAAAAGGGGTTCGGAACTCTCAAGGGTTATTGAAATAGCTGAGGTGGCAACACAGACTGAGAAGACTGCAGCAGAGCCGCTCTTGGATGCCGAAAGTACGCTGCCTCACGTCAATGCAGAACAACAGAATGCTGAAACAGCTACTTCAGTAGAGGGATTGAATGGTCCGATCAATCAATCTCCGAATGAAGCTGAAGTATTGAAATCACAAATGAGGTCATTAGTAAAAGACTTGCAGGAAGCCCAGAAAAAGCGGGATGAAGCTGAACGCATGATGAAGTCTCTTCAGGACAGATGTCGGGATTTAGAACAAAAGTCGGCTAACGTTCAGCTGGGCAAGGAGGAAATAGAAGACCCTCCCGCTGGCTTAGCTCAGGACGACACCGAATATTACCATGACCTGTTGAGCGACACCGAATATTACGAGGACCTGTTCTGCCCAGCTTGTGATGAAAACTCCCAAAGTGCAGAAACCTTGATGAATCACAAAAAGTCTAAGGAACATTGGGAGATGGTGGCGCTACTACGGGAGGAACTGTGCAGGCAGCTGGCAGCTGACAATGGAGCCCCGAGAGTCTCCAAGAAGCAGAAAAGGAAAAGACGAAGCAGAAGATGATAACCATCTGAACCACAGAAAAGGAAAAGACGAAGCAGAAGATGATCATCTGGACCATCATCATCACTATTAGATCACGCACGGGGTCCCTGCGAACGGAGCCAAATCAGTTTGGAAGTAGAAAACTTCCCAAGGTACTCAAGTTTTACAAGCCAACAATGCTGGTTCAGAAGGACGGAAGTTCAAGCTGTTAAGTCCAGTGAAGGACTATTGGATGAGTCACTCCAGCAACGTGAACCGACTACACCACGGGGAACTGCTGCACCACTGAGGCATTGTCAGGACCGAGTCAAGAAGCACGGAAGGCGCATCCACCGAGATTGAATCTGTGAACTGTTTCCCGCAGAGACTAAATCTATGAACTGTTTCCCGCAGAGACTGAATCTGTGAACTGTTTCCGCAGAGATTACATATGAGAACTGTTTTAACATAAAGTTGGATATATGTTAGGAGGTTATGTTTAATGGGGAATAAGTATGTTGTAAGCTAAAAAGGGAGGATTGTAGTGTATGTAACTGTTCTACCTTTAAGAGAACTATTGTATGTAACCGTCCACCTTTAAGAGAACTATTTTAGGTGCGGCATTACTTTATCCTGGCTGCTGTATACTGTAATACCGACGGTGACCACACCGGCATATAAGTGCTGTGGCAGAATTTATTGGGCAGATTCGCCCTGACCTTCGAATAGTAAAGCCCTGTTTAAGTTAGTCTTGTAGTCTGTGTATTACTTCGCTATACAACCCACAGACTTTACAAGGGGGAGGGAGAGTAAAGCAGGGAGAGACGGAGGAGAGAGAGAGAGGGTGAGGGAGGGAAAGAGTGAGGGGGTGGGGCAGGGAGGGAAAGAGTGAGGGGGTGGGACTGGTAGGGAGACCTTACCTTCTTCCTTCCTTCGCAGGGGTCCATCGGGCCACCTTCCCCCCCCAGTCGCGCTCTCTCTTCCCCCCCAGTCGCGCTCTCTCTTCCCCCCCCAGTCGCGCTCTCTCTTCCCCCCCCCAGTCGCGCTCTCTCTTCCCCCCCAAGTCGCGCTCTCTCTTCCCCCCCCCAGTCGCGCTCTCTCTTCCCTCCCCAGTCGCGCTCTCTCTTCCCTCCCCAGTCGCGCTCTCTCTTCCCTCCCCAGTCGCGCGCTCTCTTCCCTCCCCAGTCGCGCGCTCTCTTCCCCCCCAGTCGAGCTCTCTCTTCCCCCCCAGTCGCTATTTCTCTTCACCCCCCCAGTCGCTCTCTCTCATCCCCCCAGACGCTCTCTCTTCCCCCCCAGTCACTCTTTATCTTCCCCCCCAGTCGCTCTCTCTCTTCCCCCCATCGCACTCTCTCTTCCCCCCCAGTCGCTCGCTCTCTTCCCCCCCAGTCGCTCGCTCTCTTCCCCCCCAGTCGCTCGCTCTCTTCCCCCCCAGTCGCTCGCTCTCTTCCCCCCGTCGCTCGCTCTCTTCCCCCCCAGTCGCTCGCTCTCTTCACCCCCAGTCGCTCGCTCTCTTCCCCCCCAGTCGCTCGCTCTCTTCCCCCCCAGTCGCTCGCTCTCTTCCCCCCCCAGTCGCTCGCTCTCTTCCCCCCCAGTCGCTCGCTCTCTTCCCCCCCAGTCGCTCGCTCTCTTCCCCCCCCCAGTCGCTCGCTCTCTTCCCCCCAGTCGCTCGCTCTCTTCCCCCCCAGTCGCTCGCTCTCTTCCCCCCCAGTAGCTCGCTCTCTTCCCCCCCAGTCGCTCGCTCTCTTCCCCCCCAGTCGCTCGCTCTCTTCCCCCCCAGTCGCTCGCTCTCTTCCCCCCCAGTCGCTCGCTCTCTTCCCCCCCACTCGCTCGCTCTCTTCCCCACCAGTCGCTCGCTCTCTTCCCCACCAGTCGCTCGCTCTCTTCCCCCCCAGTCGCTCGCTCTCTTCCCCCCCAGTCGCTCGCTCTCTTCCCCCCCAGTCGCTCGCTATCTTCCCCCCAGTCGCTCGCTCTCTTCCCCCCAGTCGCTCGCTCTCTTCCCCCCCAGTCGCTCGCTCTCTTCCCCCCCAGTCGCTCGCTCTCTTCCCCCCCAGTCGCTCGCTCTCTTCCCCCCCAGTCGCTCGCTCTCTTCCCCCCCAGTCGCTCGCTCTCTTCCCCCCAGTCGCTCGCTCTCTTCCCCCCCAGTCGCTCCCCCAGTCGCTCGCTCTCTTCCCCCCCAGTCGCTCGCTCTCTTCCCCACCAGTCGCTCGCTCTCTTCCCCCCCAGTCGCTCGCTCTCTTCCCCCCCAGTCGCTCGCTCTCTTCCCTCCCAGTCGCTCGCTCTCTTCCCCAGTCGCTCGCTCTCTTCCCCCCCAGTCGCTCGCTCTCTTCCCCCCCAGTCGCTCGCTCTTTTCCCCCCAGTCGCTCGCTCTCTTCCCCCCCAGTCGCTCGCTCTCTTCCCCCCCCAGTCGCTCGCTCTCTTCCCCCCCAGTCGCTCGCTCTCTTCCCCCCCAGTCGCTCGCTCTCTTCCCCCCCCAGTCGCTCGCTCTCTTCCCCCCCCAGTCGCTCGCTCTCTTCCCCCCGAGTCGCTCGCTCTCCTCCCCCCCAGTCGCTCGCTCTCTTCCCCCCCAGTCGCTCGCTCTCTTCCCCCCCAGTCGCTCGCTCTCTTCCCCCCAGTCGCTCGCTCTCTTCCCCCCCAGTCGCTCGCTCTCTTCACCCCCAGTCGCTCGCTCTCTTCCCCCGCAGTCGCTCGCTCTCTTCCCCCCCAGTCGCTCGCTCTCTTCCCCCCCAGTCGCTCGCTCTCTTCCCCCCCAGTCGCTCGCTCTCTTCCCCCCCAGTCGCTCGCTCTCTTCCCCCCCAGTCGCTCGCTCTCTTCCCCCCCAGTCGCTCGCTCTCTTCCCCCCCAGTCGCTCGCTCTCTTCCCCCCCAGTCGCTCGCTCTCTTCCCCCCCAGTCGCTCGCTCTCTTCCCCCCAGTCGCTCGCTCTCTTCCCCCCAGTCGCTCGCTCTCTTCCCCCCCAGTCGCTCGCTCTCTTCCCCCCCCAGTCGCTCGCTTTCTTCCCCCCCAGTCGCTCGCTCTCTTCCCCCCCAGTCGCTCGCTCTCTTCCCCCCCAGTCGCTCGCTCTCTTCCCCACCAGTCGCTCGCTCTCTTCCCCCCCAGTTGCTCGCTCTCTTCCCCCCCAGTCGCTCGCTCTCTTCCCTCCCAGTCGCTCGCTCTCTTCCCCCAGTCGCTCGCTCTCTTCCCCCGCAGTCGCTCGCTCTCTTCCCCCCCAGTCGCTCGCTCTCTTCCCCCCCAGTCGCTCGCTCTCTTCCCCCCCAGTCGCTCGCTCTCTTCCCCCCCAGTCGTTCGCTCTCTTCCCCCCCAGTCGCTCGCTCTCTTCCCCCCCCAGTCGCTCCCTCTCTTCCCCCCCAGTCGCTCGCTCTCTTCCCCCCCCAGTCGCTCGCTCTCTTCCCCCCCAGTCGCTCGCTCTCTTCCCCCCAGTCGCTCGCTCTCTTCCCCCCAGTCGCTCGCTCTCTTCCCCCCCAGTCTCTCGCTCTCTTCCCCCCAGTCGCTCGCTCTCTTCCCCCCGAGTCGCTCGCTCTCTTCCCCCCCAGTCGCTCGCTCTCTTCCCCCCCAGTCGCTCGCTCTCTTCCCCCCCAGTCGCTCGCTCTCTTCCCCCCCAGTCGCTCGCTCTCTTCCCCCCAGTCGCTCGCTCTCTTCCCCCCCAGTCGCTCGCTCTCTTCCCCCCCAGTCGCTCGCTCTCTTCCCCCCCAGTCGCTCGCTTTCTTCCCCCCCAGTCGCTCGCTCTCTTCCCCCCCAGTCGCTCGCTCTCTTCCCCCCCAGTCGCTCGCTCTCTTCCCCCGCAGTTGCTCGCTCTCTTCCCCCCCAGTCGCTCGCTCTCTTCCCCCCCAGTCGCTCGCTCTCTTCCCCCCCAGTCGCTCGCTCTCTTCCCCCCCAGTCGCTCGCTCTCTTCCCCCCCAGTCGCTCGCTCTCTTCCCCCCCAGTCGCTCCCTCTCTTCCCCCCCAGTCGCTCGCTCTCTTCCCCCCCCAGTCGCTCGCTCTCTTCCCCCCCAGTCGCTCGCTCTCTTCCCCCCAGTCGCTCGCTCTCTTCCCCCCAGTCGCTCGCTCTCTTCCCCCCCAGTCGCTCGCTCTCTTCCCCCCAGTCGCTCGCTTTCTTCCCCCGCAGTCGCTCGCTCTCTTCCCCCCCAGTCGCTCGCTCTCTTCCCCCCCAGTCGCTCGCTCTCTTCCCCACCAGTCGCTCGCTCTCTTCCCCCCCAGTTGCTCGCTCTCTTCCCCCCCAGTCGCTCGCTCTCTTCCCTCCCAGTCGCTCGCTCTCTTCCCCCAGTCGCTCGCTCTCTTCCCCCGCAGTCGCTCGCTCTCTTCCCCCCCAGTCGCTCGCTCTCTTCCCCCCCAGTCGCTCGCACTCTTCCCCCCCAGTCGCTCGCTCTCTTCCCCCCCAGTCGCTCGCTCTCTTCCCCCCCAGTCGCTCGCTCTCTTCCCCCCCAGTCGCTCGCTCTCTTCCCCCCCAGTCGCTCCCTCTCTTCCCCCCCAGTCGCTCGCTCTCTTCCCCCCCAGTCGCTCGCTCTCTTCCCCCCCAGTCGCTCGCTCTCTTCCCCCCAGTCGCTCGCTCTCTTCCCCCCAGTCGCTCGCTCTCTTCCCCCCCAGTCGCTCGCTCTCTTCCCCCCCAGTCGCTCGCTCTCTTCCCCCCCAGTCGCTCGCTCTCTTCCCCCCCAGTCGCTCGCTCTCTTCCCCCCCAGTCGCTCGCTCTCTTCCCCCCCAGTCGCTCGCTCTCTTCCCCCCAGTCGCTCGCTCTCTTCCCCCCAGTCGCTCGCTCTCTTCCCCCCCAGTCGCTCGCTCTCTTCCCCCCCAGTCGCTCGCTTTCTTCCCCCCCAGTCGCTCGCTCTCTTCCCCCCCAGTCGCTCGCTCTCTTCCCCCCCAGTCGCTCGCTCTCTTCCCCACCAGTCGCTCGCTCTCTTCCCCCGCAGTCGCTCGCTCTCTTCCCCCCCAGTCGCTCGCTCTCTTCCCTCCCAGTCGCTCGCTCTCTTCCCCCAGTCGCTCGCTCTCTTCCCCCGCAGTCGCTCGCTCTCTTCCCCCCCAGTCGCTCGCTCTCTTCCCCCCCAGTCGCTCGCTCTCTTCCCCCCCAGTCGCTCGCTCTCTTCCCCCCCAGTCGCTCGCTCTCTTCCCCCCCAGTCGCTCCCTCTCTTCCCCCCCAGTCGCTCGCTCTCTTCCCCCCAGTCGCTCGCTCTCTTCCCCCCAAGTCGCTCGCTCTCTTCCCCCCAGTCGCTCGCTCTCTTCCCCCCAGTCGCTCGCTCTCTTCCCCCCCCAGTCGCTCGCTCTCTTCCCCCCCAGTCGCTCGCTCTCTTCCCCCCCAGTCGCTCGCTCTCTTCCCCCCAGTCGCTCGCTCTCTTCCCCCCCAGTCGCTCGCTCTCTTCCCCCCCCAGTCGCTCGCTCTCTTCCCCCCCAGTCGCTCGCTCTCTTCCCCCCCCAGTCGCTCGCTCTCTTCCCCCCCAGTCGCTCGCTCTCTTCCCCCCGAGTCGCTCGCTCTCCTCCCCCCCAGTCGCTCGCTCTCTTCCCCCCCCAGTCGCTCGCTCTCTTCCCCCCCAGTCGCTCGCTCTCTTCCCCCCAGTCGCTCGCTCTCTTCCCCCCCAGTCGCTCGCTCTCTTCCACCCCCAGTCGCTCGCTCTCTTCCCCCCCAGTCGCTCGCTCTCTTCCCCCCCAGTCGCTCGCTCTCTTCCCCCCCAGTCGCTCGCTCTCTTCCCCCCCAGTCGCTCGCTCTCTTCCCCCCCAGTCGCTCGCTCTCTTCCCCCCCAGTCGCTCGCTCTCTTCCCCCCAGTCGCTCGCTCTCTTCCCCCCCAGTCGCTCCCTCTCTTCCCCCCCAGTCGCTCGCTCTCTTCCCCCCCAGTCGCTCGCTCTCTTCCCCCCCAGTCGCTCGCTCTCTTCCCCCCAGTCGCTCGCTCTCTTCCCCCCAGTCGCTCGCTCTCTTCCCCCCCAGTCGCTCGCTCTCTTCCCCCCCAGTCGCTCGCTCTCTTCCCCCCCAGTCGCTCGCTCTCTTCCCCCCCAGTCGCTCGCTCTCTACCCCCCCAGTCGCTCGCTCTCTTCCCCCCCAGTCGCTCGCTCTCTACCCCCCCAGTCGCTCGCTCTCTTCCCCCCCAGTCGCTCGCTCTCTATCCCCCCAGTCGCTCGCTCTCTTCCCCCCCAGTCGCTCGCTCTCTTCCCCCCCAGTCGCTCGCTCTCTTCCCCCCCAGTCGCTCGCTCTCTTCCCCCCCAGTCGCTCGCTCTCTTCCCCCCAGTCGCTCGCTCTCTTCCCCCCCAGTCGCTCGCTCTCTTCCCCCCCAGTCGCTCGCTCTCTTCCCCCCAGTCGCTCGCTTTCTTCCCCCCAGTCGCTCGCTCTCTTCCCCCCCAGTCGCTCGCTCTCTTCCCCCCCAGTCGCTCGCTCTCTTCCCCCGCAGTCGCTCGCTCTCTTCCCCCCCAGTCGCTCGCTCTCTTCCCCCCCAGTCGCTCGCTCTCTTCCCCCCCAGTCGCTCGCTCTCTTCCCCCCCAGTCGCTCGCTCTCTTCCCCCCCAGTCGCTCGCTCTCTTCCCCCCAGTCGCTCCTCTCTTCCCCCCCAGTCGCTCGCTCTCTTCCCCCCCAGTAGCTCGCTCTCTTCCCCCCCAGTCGCTCGCTCTCTTCCCCCCCAGTCGCTCGCTCTCTTCCCCCCCAGTCGCTCGCTCTCTTCCCCCCCAGTCGCTCGCTCTCTTCCCCCCCAGTCGCTCGCTCTCTTCCCCCCCAGTCGCTCGCTCTCTTCCCCCCCAGTCGCTCGCTCTCTACCCCCCCAGTCGCTCGCTCTCTTCCCCCCCAGTCGCTCGCTCTCTACCCCCCCCAGTCGCTCGCTCTCTTCCCCCCAGTCGCTCGCTCTCTACCCCCCCAGTCGCTCGCTCTCTTCCCCCCCAGTCGCTCGCTCTATCCCCCAGTCGCTCGCTCTCTTCCCCCCCCAGTCGCTCGCTCTCTTCCCCCCCAGTCGCTCGCTCTCTTCCCCCCCAGTCGCTCGCTCTCTTCCCCCCCAGTCGCTCGCTCTCTTCCCCACCAGTCGCTCGCTCTCTTCCCCCCCAGTTGCTCGCTCTCTTCCCCCCCAGTCGCTCGCTCTCTTCCCCCCCAGTCGCTCGCTCTCTTCCCCCAATCGCTCGCTCTCTTCCCCCGCAGTCGCTCGCTCTCTTCCCCCCCAGTCGCTCGCTCTCTTCCCCCCCAGTCGCTCGCTCTCTTCCCCCCCAGTCGCTCGCTCTCTTCCCCCCCAGTCGCTCGCTCTCTTCCCCCCAGTCGCTCGCTCTCTTCCCCCCCAGTCGCTCCCTCTCTTCCCCCCCAGTCGCTCGCTCTCTTCCCCCCCAGTCGCTCGCTCTCTTCCCCCCCAGTCGCTCGCTCTCTTCCCCCCAGTCGCTCGCTCTCTTCCCCCCAGTCGCTCGCTCTCTTCCCCCCCAGTCGCTCGCTCTCTTCCCCCCAGTCGCTCGCTCTCTTCCCCCCAGTCGCTCGCTCTCTTCCCCCCCAGTCGCTCGCTCTCTTCCCCCCCAGTCGCTCGCTCTCTTCCCCCCCAGTCGCTCGCTCTCTTCCCCCCCAGTCGCTCGCTCTCTTCCCCCCAGTCGCTCGCTCTCTTCCCCCCAGTCGCTCGCTCTCTTCCCCCCCAGTCGCTCGCTCTCTTCCCCCCCAGTCGCTCGCTTTCTTCCCCCCCAGTCGCTCGCTCTCTTCCCCCCCAGTCGCTCGCTCTCTTCCCCCCCAGTCGCTCGCTCTCTTCCCCCGCAGTCGCTCGCTCTCTTCCCCCCCAGTCGCTCGCTCTCTTCCCCCCCAGTCGCTCGCTCTCTTCCCCCCCAGTCGCTCGCTCTCTTCCCCCCCAGTCGCTCGCTCTCTTCCCCCCCAGTCGCTCGCTCTCTTCCCCCCCAGTCGCTCGCTCTCTTCCCCCCCAGTCGCTCGCTCTCTTCCCCCCCAGTCGCTCGCTCTCTTCCCCCCCAGTCGCTCGCTCTCTTCCCCCCCAGTCGCTCGCTCTCTTCCCCCCCAGTCGCTCGCTCTCTTCCCCCCCAGTCGCTCGCTCTCTTCCCCCCCAGTCGCTCGCTTCTCTTCCCCCCAGTCGCTCGCTCTCTTCCCCCCCAGTCGCTCGCTCTCTTCCCCCCCAGTCGCTCGCTCTCTTCCCCCCAGTCGCTCGCTCTCTTCCCCCCCAGTCGCTCGCTCTCTTCCCCCCCAGTCGCTCGCTCTCTTCCCTCCCCAGTCGCTCGCTCTCTTCCCCCCCAGTCGCTCGCTCTCTTCCCCCCGCAGTCGCTCGCTCTCTTCCCCCCCAGTCGCTCGCTCTCTTCCCCCCCAGTCGCTCGCTCTCTTCCCCCCCAGTCGCTCGCTCTCTTCCCCCCCAGTCGCTCGCTCTCTTCCCCCCCAGTCGCTCGCTCTCTTCCCCCCCAGTCGCTCGCTCTCTTCCCCCCCAGTCGCTCGCTCTCTTCCCCCCAGTCGCTCGCTCTCTTCCCCCCCAGTCGCTCGCTCTCTTCCCCCCCAGTCGCTCGCTCTCTTCCCCCCAGTCGCTCGCTCTCTTCCCCCCAGTCGCTCGCTCTCTTCCCCCCCAGTCGCTCGCTCTCTTCCCCCCAGTCGCTCGCTCTCTTCCCCCCAGTCGCTCGCTCTCTTCCCCCCCAGTCGCTCGCTCTCTTCCCCCCCAGTCGCTCGCTCTCTTCCCCCCCAGTCGCTCGCTCTCTTCCCCCCAGTCGCTCGCTCTCTTCCCCCCAGTCGCTCGCTCTCTTCCCCCCAGTCCGCTCGCTCTCTTCCCCCCCAGTCGCTCGCTCTCTTCCCCCCCA
This sequence comes from Somniosus microcephalus, assembly GCF_052327205.1. Taxonomy (NCBI): domain Eukaryota; kingdom Metazoa; phylum Chordata; class Chondrichthyes; order Squaliformes; family Somniosidae; genus Somniosus; species Somniosus microcephalus. The sequence continues at coordinate 24,921 of NW_028226781.1, forward strand.
GTCGCTCGCTCTCTTCCCCCCCAGTCGCTCGCTCTCTTCCCCCCCAGTCGCTCGCTCTCTTCCCCCCCAGTCGCTCGCTCTCTTCCCCCCCAGTCGCTCGCTCTCTTCCCCCCAGTCGCTCGCTCTCTTCCCCCCAGTCGCTCGCTCTCTTCCCCCCAGTCGCTCGCTCTCTTCCCCCCCAGTCGCTCGCTCTCTTCCCCCCCAGTCGCTCGCTCTCTTCCCCCCCAGTCCGCTCGCTCTCTTCCCCCCCAGTCGCTCGCTCTCTTCCCCCCCAGTCGCTCGCTCTCTTCCCCCCCAGTCGCTCGCTCTCTTCCCCCCCAGTCGCTCGCTCTCTTCCCCCCCCAGTCGCTCGCTCTCTTCCCCCCCAGTCGCTCGCTCTCTTCCCCCCCAGTCGCTCGCTCTCTACCCCTCCAGTCGCTCGCTCTCTTCCCCCCCAGTCGCTCGCTCTCTACCCCCCCAGTCGCTCGCTCTCTTCCCCCCCAGTTGCTCGCTCTCTACCCCCCCAGTCGCTCGCTCTCTTCCCCCCCAGTCGGATCGCTCTCTACCCCCCCAGTCGCTCGCTCTCTACCCCCCCAGTCGCTCGCTCTCTTCCCCCCCAGTCGCTCGCTCTCTTCCCCCCCAGTCGCTCGCTCTCTTCCCCCCCAGTCGCTCGCTCTCTTCCCCCCCAGTCGCTCGCTCTCTTCCCCCCCAGTCGCTCGCTCTCTTCCCCCCCAGTCGCTCGCTCTCTTCCCCCCCAGTCGCTCGCTCTCTTCCCCCCCAGTCGCTCGCTCTCTTCCCCCCCAGTCGCTCGCTCTCTTCCCCCCCCCCCAGTCGCTCGC
>NW_028226782.1:0-25669 GCF_052327205.1 Somniosus microcephalus
CTCGCGCTCTCTCTCCCCCCACTCGCGCTCTCTCTCCCCCCACTCTCTCTCTCTCTTCCCCCCACTCGCTCTCTCTCTTCCCCCCCACTCGCTCTCTCTCTTCCCCCCAGTCGCTCTCTCTCTTCCCCCCACTCGCTCTCTCTCTTCCCCCCACTCGCTCTCTTTCTTCCCCCCACTTGCTCTCTCTCTTCCCCCCCCACTCGCTCTCTCTCTTCCCCCCCATTCGCTCTCACTCTTCCCCCCTCTCGCTCTCTCTCTTCCCCCCACTCGCTCTCTGTCTTCCCCCTCTCGCTCTCTCTCTTCCACCCACTCCCTCTCTCTCTTCCCCCCAGTCGCTCTCTCTCTTCCCCCCCAGTCGCTCTCTCTCTTCCCCCCCAGTCGCTCTCTCTCTTCCCCCCCAGTCGCTCTCTCTCTTCCCCCCCAGTCGCGCTCTCTCTTCCCCCCAGCCGCGCTCTCTCTTCCCCCCAGTCGCGCTCTCTCTTCCCCCCAGTCGCGCTCTCTCTTCCCCCCAGTCGCGCTCTCACTTCCCCCCCAGTCGCGCTCTCTCTTCCCCCCCAGTCGCGCTCTCTCTTCCCCCCAGTCGCGCTCTCTCTTCCCCCCAGTCGCGCTCTCTCTTCCCCCCAGTCGCGCTGTCTCTTCCCCCCAGTCGCGCTCTCTCTTCCCCCCAGTCGCGCTCTCCTTCCCCCCAGTCGCTCTCTCTTCCCCCCAGTCGCGCTCTCTCTTCCCCCCAGTCGCGCTCTCTCTTTCCCCCACTCGCTCTCTCTCTTCACCCCACTCGCTCGCTCTCTTCCCCCCACTCGCTCTCTCTCTTCCCCCCCATTCGCTCTCACTCTTTCCCCCTCTCGCTCTCTCTCTTCCCCCCACTCACTCTCTGTCTTCCCCCCTCTCGCTCTCTCTCTTCCACCCACTCCCTCTCTCTCTTCCCCCCAGTCGCTCTCTCTCTTCCCTCTCTCGCTCTCTCTCTTCCACCAGCTCCCTCTCTTCCCCCCAGTCGCTCTCTCTCTTCCCCCGACTCGCTCTCTCTCTTCCCCCACTCGCTCTCTCCCTTCCCCCCACTCGCTCACTCTCTTCCCCCCACTCGCTCTCTCTCTTCCCCCACTCGCTCTCTCTCTTCCCCCACTCGCTCTCTCTCTTCCCCCCACTCGCTCTCTCTCTTCCCCCCCAGTCGCTCTCTCTCTTCCCCCCACTCGCCCTCTCTCTTCCCCCCACTCGCCCTCTCTCTTCCCCCCACTCGCGCTCTCTCTTCCCCCCACTCGCTCTCTCTCTTCCCCATGCTCGCTCTCTTTCTTCCCCCCACTCGCTCTCTCTCTTCCCCCAGTCGCTCTCTCTCTTCCCCCGACTCGCTCTCTCGCTTCCCCCCACTCGCTCTCTCTCTTACCCCCACTCGCTCTCTCTCTTACCCCCACTTGCTCTCCCTCTTCCGCCCACTGGCACTCTCTCTTCCCCCCGCTCGCTCTCTCTCTCTCTTCCCCCCAGTCACTCCCTCTCTCTCTTCTCCCCAGTCGCTCCCTATCTCTCTTCCCCCCACTTGCTCTCTCTCTTCCCCCAGTCGCTCTCTCTCTTCCCCCCAGTCGCTCTCTCTCTTCCCCCAGTCGCTCTCTCTCTTCCCCCCAGTCGCTCTCCCTCTTCCCCTCAGTCTCTCTCTCTCTTCCCCCCCAGTCGCTCTCTCTCTTCCCCCCCAGTCGCTCTCTCTCTTCCCCCCCAGTCGCTCTCTCTCTTCCCCCCAGTCGCTCTCCCTCTTCCCCCCAGTCGCTCTCTCTCTTCCCCCCAGTCGCTCTCTCTCTTCCCCCCACTCGCTCTCTCTCTTCCCCCCGCTCGCCCTCTCTCTTCCCCCCACTCGCCCTCTCTCTTCCCCCCACTCGCCCTCTCTCTTTCCCCCACTCGCTCTCTCTCTTCCCCCCACTCACTCTCTCTCTTCCCCATACTCGCTCTCTCTCTTCCCCCCACTCGCTCTCTCTCTTCCCCCCCAGTCGCTCTCTCTCTTCCCCCACGTCACGCTCTCACTTCCCCCCCAGTCGCTCTCTCTCTTCCCCCCCAGTCGCTCTCTCTCTTCCCCCCCAGTCGCTCTCTCTCTTCCCCCCAGTCGCTCTCTCTCTTCCCCCCCAGTCGCTCTCTCTCTTCCCCCCCAGTCGCTCTCTCTCTTCCCCCCCAGTCGCTCCCTCTCTTCCCCCCCAGTCGCGCTCTCTCTTCCCCCCAGTCGCGCTCTCTCTTCCCCCCAGTCGCGCTCTCTCTTCCCCCCAGTCGCGCTTTCTCTTCCCCCCAGTCGCGCTCTCTCTTCCCCCCAGTCGCGCTCTCTCTTCCCCCCAGTCGCGCTCTCTCTTCCCCCCAGTCGCGCTCTCTCTTCCCCCCAGTCGCGCTCTCTCTTCCCCCCAGTCGCGCTCCCTCTTCCCCCCAGTCGCGCTCTCTCTTCCCCCCAGTCGCGCTCTCTCTTCACCCCAGTCGCGCTCTCTCTTCCCCCAGTCACGCTCTCTCTTCCCCCCAGTCGCGCTCTCTCTTCCCCCAGTCGCGCTCTCTCTTCCCCCCAGTCGCGCTCTCTCTTACCCCCAGTCGCGCTCTCTCTTCCACCCAGTCGTGCTCTCTCTTCCCCCCAGTCGCGCTCTCTCTTCCCCCCAGTTGCGCTCTCTCTTCCCCCAGTCGCGCTCTCTCTTCCCCCCAGTCGCGCTCTCTCTTCCCCCAGTCGCGCTCTCTCTTACCCCCAGTCGCGCTCTCTCTTCCACCCAGTCGCGCTCTCTCTTCCCCCCCAGTCGCGCTCTCTCTTCCCCCCAGTCGCGCTCTCTCTTCCCCCAGTCGCGCTCTCTCTTCCCCCCAGTCGCGCTCTCTCTTCCACCCAGTCGCGCTCTCTCTTCCCCCCGGTCGCGCTCTCTCTTCCCCCCAGTCGCGCTCTCTCTTCCCCCCAGTCGCGCTCTCTCTTCCCCCCAGTCGCGCTCTCTCTTCCCCCCAGTCGCGCTCTCTCTTCCCCCCAGTCGCGCTCTCTCTTCCCCCCAGTCGCGCTCTCTCTTCCCCCCAGTCACGCTCTCTCTTCCTCCCAGTCGCGCTCTCTCTTCCCCCCAGTCGCGCTCTCTCTTCCCCCCCAGTCGCGCTCTCTATACCCCCCAGTCGCGCTCTCTCTTCACCTCAGTCGCGCTCTCTCTTCCCCCCAGTCGCGCTCTCTCTTCCCTCCAGTCGCGCTCTCTCTTCCCCCAAGTCGCTCTCTCTCTTCCCCCCCACTCGCGCTCTCTCTTTTCCCCATCTCGCGCTCTCTCTTCCCCCCACTCGCGCTCTCTCTCCCCCCACTCGCGCTCTCTCTCCCCCCACTCTCTCTCTCTCTTCCCCCCACTCGCTCTCTCTCTTCCCCCCACTCGCTCTCTCTCTTCCCCCCAGTCGCTCTCTCTCTTCCCCCCACTCGCTCTCTCTCTTCCCCCCACTCGCTCTCTCTTCCCCCCGCTCGCTCTCTCTCTTCCCCCCCACTCGCTCTCTCTCTTCCCCCCCATTCGCTCTCACTCTTCCCCCCTCTCGCTCTCTCTCTTCCCCCCACTCGCTCTCTGTCTTCCCCCTCTCGCTCTCTCTCTTCCACCCACTCCCTCACTCTCTTCCCCCCAGTCGCTCTCTCTCTTCCCCCCCAGTCGCTCTCTCTCTTCCCCCCCAGTCGCTCTCTCTCTTCCCCCCCAGTCGCTCTCTCTCTTCCCCCCCAGTCGCGCTCTCTCTTCCCCCCAGCCGCGCTCTCTCTTCCCCCCAGTCGCGCTCCCTCTTCCCCCCCAGTCGCGCTCTCTCTTCCCCCCAGTCGCGCTCTCTCTTCCCCCCAGTCGCGCTCTCTCTTCCCCCCAGTCGCGCTCTCTCTTCCCCCCAGTCGCGCTCTCTCTTCCCCCCAGTCGCGCTCTCTCTTCCCCCCAGTCGCGCTCTCTCTTCCCCCCAGTCGCGCTCTCTCTTCCCCCCAGTCGCGCTCTCTCTTCCCCCCAGTCGCGCTCTCTCTTCCCCCCCAGTCGCGCTCTCTATACCCCCCACTCGCCCTCTCTCTTTCCCTCAGTCGCTCTCTCTCTTTCCCCCACTCGCTCTCTCTCTTCCCCATACTCGCTCTCTTTCTTCCCCCCACTCGCTCTCTCTCTTCCCCCCCGTCGCGCTCTCTCTTCCCCCCCAGTCGCTCTCTCTCTTCCCCCCCTGTCGCTCTCTCTCTTCCCCCCACTCGCTCTCTCTCTTCCCCCCAGTCACGCTCTCTCTTCCCCCCAGTCGCGCTCTCTCTTCCCCCCAGTCGCGCTCTCTCTTCCCCCCAGTCGCGCTCTCACTTCCCCCCAGCCGCGCTCCCTCTTCCCCCCAGTCGCGCTCTCTCTTCCCCCCAGTCGCGCTCTCTCTTCCCCCCCAGTCGCGCTCTCTCTTCCCCCCAGTCGCGCTCTCTCTTCCCCCCAGTCGCGCTCTCTCTTCCCCCCAGTCGCGCTCTCTCTTCCCCCCAGTCGCGCTCTCTCTTCCCCCCAGTCGCGCTCTCTCTTCCCCCCAGTCGCGCTCTCTCTTCCCCCCAGTCGCGCTCTCTCTTCCCCCCAGTCGCGCTCTCTCTTCCCCCCAGTCGCGCTCTCTCTTCCCCCCAGTCGCGCTCTCTCTTCCCCCCAGTCGCGCTCTCTCTTCCCCCCAGTCGCGCTCTCTCTTCCCCCCCAGTCGCGCTCTCTATACCCCCCAGTCGCGCTCTCTCTTCACCTCAGTCGCGCTCTCTCTTCCCCCCAGTCGCGCTCTCTCTTCCCTCCAGTCGCGCTCTCTCTTCCCCCAAGTCGCTCTCTCTCTTCCCCCCCACTCGCGCTCTCTCTTTTCCCCATCTCGCGCTCTCTCTTCCCCCCACTCGCGCTCTCTCTCCCCCCACTCGCGCTCTCTCTCCCCCCACTCTCTCTCTCTCTTCCCCCCACTCGCTCTCTCTCTTCCCCCCACTCGCTCTCTCTCATCCCCCCAGTCGCTCTCTCTCTTCCCCCCACTCGCTCTCTCTCTTCCCCCCACTCGCTCTCTCTCTTCCCCCCACTCGCTCTCTCTCTTCCCCCCCACTCGCTCTCTCTCTTCCCCCCATTCGCTCTCACTCTTCCCCCCTCTCGCTCTCTCTCTTCCCCCCACTCGCTCTCTGTCTTCCCCCTCTCGCTCTCTCTCTTCCACCCACTCCCTCTCTCTCTTCCCCCCAGTCGCTCTCTCTCTTCCCCCCCAGTCGCTCTCTCTCTTCCCCCCCAGTCGCTCTCTCTCTTCCCCCCCAGTCGCTCTCTCTCTTCCCCCCCAGTCGCGCTCTCTCTTCCCCCCAGCCGCGCTCTCTCTTCCCCCCAGTCGCGCTCTCTCTTCCCCCCAGTCGCGCTCTCTCTTCCCCCCAGTCGCGCTCTCTCTTCCCCCCCAGTCGCGCTCTCTCTTCCCCCCCAGTCGCGCTCTCTCTTCCCCCAGTCGCGCTCTCTCTTCCCCCCAGTCGCGCTCTCTCTTCCCCCCAGTCGCGCTGTCTCTTCCCCCCAGTCGCGCTCTCTCTTCCCCCCAGTCGCGCTCTCCCTTCCCCCCAGTCGCTCTCTCTCTTCCCCCCAGTCGCGCTCTCTCTTCCCCCCAGTCGCGCTCTCTCTTTCCCCCACTCGCTCTCTCTCTTCACCCCACTCGCTCGCTCTCTTCCCCCCACTCGCTCTCTCTCTTCCCCCCCATTCGCTCTCACTCTTTCCCCCTCTCGCTCTCTCTCTTCCCCCCACTCACTCTCTGTCTTCCCCCCTCTCGCTCTCTCTCTTCCACCCACTCCCTCTCTCTCTTCCCCCCAGTCGCTCTCTCTCTTCCCCCTCTCGCTCTCTCTCTTCCACCAGCTCCCTCTCTTCCCCCCAGTCGCTCTCTCTCTTCCCCCGACTCGCTCTCTCTCTTCCCCCACTCGCTCTCTCCCTTCCCCCCACTCGCTCACTCTCTTCCCCCCACTCGCTCTCTCTCTTCCCCCACTCGCTCTCTCTCTTCCCCCACTCGCTCTCTCTCTTCCCCCCACTCGCTCTCTCTCTTCCCCCCCAGTCGCTCTCTCTCTTCCCCCCACTCGCCCTCTCTCTTCCCCCCACTCGCCCTCTCTCTTCCCCCCACTCGCGCTCTCTCTTCCCCCCACTCGCTCTCTCTCTTCCCCATGCTCGCTCTCTTTCTTCCCCCCACTCGCTCTCTCTCTTCCCCCAGTCGCTCTCTCTCTTCCCCCGACTCGCTCTCTCGCTTCCCCCCACTCGCTCTCTCTCTTACCCCCACTCGCTCTCTCTCTTACCCCCACTTGCTCTCCCTCTTCCGCCCACTGGCACTCTCTCTTCCCCCCGCTCGCTCTCTCTCTCTCTTCCCCCCAGTCACTCCCTCTCTCTCTTCTCCCCAGTCGCTCCCTATCTCTCTTCCCCCCACTTGCTCTCTCTCTTCCCCCAGTCGCTCTCTCTCTTCCCCCCAGTCGCTCTCTCTCTTCCCCCAGTCGCTCTCTCTCTTCCCCCCAGTCGCTCTCCCTCTTCCCCTCAGTCTCTCTCTCTCTTCCCCCCCAGTCGCTCTCTCTCTTCCCCCCCAGTCGCTCTCTCTCTTCCCCCCCAGTCGCTCTCTCTCTTCCCCCCAGTCGCTCTCCCTCTTCCCCCCAGTCGCTCTCTCTCTTCCCCCCAGTCGCTCTCTCTCTTCCCCCCACTCGCTCTCTCTCTTCCACCCGCTCGCCCTCTCTCTTCCCCCCACTCGCCCTCTCTCTTCCCCCCACTCGCCCTCTCTCTTTCCCCCACTCGCTCTCTCTCTTCCCCCCACTCACTCTCTCTCTTCCCCATACTCGCTCTCTCTCTTCCCCCCACTCGCTCTCTCTCTTCCCCCCCAGTCGCTCTCTCTCTTCCCCCACGTCACGCTCTCACTTCCCCCCCAGTCGCTCTCTCTCTTCCGCCCCAGTCGCTCTCTCTCTTCCCCCCCAGTCGCTCTCTCTCTTCCCCCCAGTCGCTCTCTCTCTTCCCCCCCAGTCGCTCTCTCTCTTCCCCCCCAGTCGCTCTCTCTCTTCCCCCCCAGTCGCTCCCTCTCTTCCCCCCAGTCGCGCTCTCTCTTCCCCCCAGTCGCGCTCTCTCTTCCCCCCAGTCGCGCTCTCTCTTCCCCCCAGTCGCGCTTTCTCTTCCCCCCAGTCGCGCTCTCTCTTCCCCCCAGTCGCGCTCTCTCTTCCCCCCAGTCGCGCTCTCTCTTCCCCCCAGTCGCGCTCTCTCTTCCCCCCAGTCGCGCTCTCTCTTCCCCCCAGTCGCGCTCCCTCTTCCCCCCAGTCGCGCTCTCTCTTCCCCCCAGTCGCGCTCTCTCTTCCCCCCAGTCGCGCTCTCTCTTCCCCCCAGTCGCGCTCTCTCTTCCCCCAGTCGCGCTCTCTCTTCCCCCCAGTCGCGCTCTCTCTTACCCCCAGTCGCGCTCTCTCTTCCACCCAGTCGTGCTCTCTCTTCCCTCCAGTCGCGCTCTCTCTTCCCCCAAGTCGCTCTCTCTCTTCCCCCCCACTCGCGCTCTCTCTTTTCCCCATCTCGCGCTCTCTCTTCCCCCCACTCGCGCTCTCTCTCCCCCCACTCGCGCTCTCTCTCCCCCCACTCTCTCTCTCTCTTCCCCCCACTCGCTCTCTCTCTTCCCCCCACTCGCTCTCTCTCTTCCCCCCAGTCGCTCTCTCTCTTCCCCCCACTCGCTCTCTCTCTTCCCCCCACTCGCTCTCTCTCTTCCCCCCACTCGCTCTCTCTCTTCCCCCCCACTCGCTCTCTCTCTTCCCCCCCATTCGCTCTCACTCTTCCCCCCTCTCGCTCTCTCTCTTCCCCCCACTCGCTCTCTGTCTTCCCCCTCTCGCTCTCTCTCTTCCACCCACTCCCTCTCTCTCTTCCCCCCAGTCGCTCTCTCTCTTCCCCCCCAGTCGCTCTCTCTCTTCCCCCCCAGTCGCTCTCTCTCTTCCCCCCCAGTCGCTCTCTCTCTTCCCCCCCAGTCGCGCTCTCTCTTCCCCCCAGCCGCGCTCTCTCTTCCCCCCAGTCGCGCTCTCTCTTCCCCCCAGTCGCGCTCTCTCTTCCCCCCAGTCGCGCTCTCTCTTCCCCCCCAGTCGCGCTCTCTCTTCCCCCCCAGTCGCGCTCTCTCTTCCCCCCAGTCGCGCTCTCTCTTCCCCCCAGTCGCGCTCTCTCTTCCCCCCAGTCGCGCTGTCTCTTCCCCCCAGTCGCGCTCTCTCTTCCCCCCAGTCGCGCTCTCCCTTCCCCCCAGTCGCTCTCTCTCTTCCCCCCAGTCGCGCTCTCTCTTCCCCCCAGTCGCGCTCTCTCTTTCCCCCACTCGCTCTCTCTCTTCACCCCACTCGCTCGCTCTCTTCCCCCCACTCGCTCTCTCTCTTCCCCCCCATTCGCTCTCACTCTTTCCCCCTCTCGCTCTCTCTCTTCCCCCCACTCACTCTCTGTCTTCCCCCCTCTCGCTCTCTCTCTTCCACCCACTCCCTCTCTCTCTTCCCCCCAGTCGCTCTCTCTCTTCCCCCTCTCGCTCTCTCTCTTCCACCAGCTCCCTCTCTTCCCCCCAGTCGCTCTCTCTCTTCCCCCGACTCGCTCTCTCTCTTCCCCCACTCGCTCTCTCCCTTCCCCCCACTCGCTCACTCTCTTCCCCCCACTCGCTCTCTCTCTTCCCCCACTCGCTCTCTCTCTTCCCCCACTCGCTCTCTCTCTTCCCCCCACTCGCTCTCTCTCTTCCCCCCCAGTCGCTCTCTCTCTTCCCCCCACTCGCCCTCTCTCTTCCCCCCACTCGCCCTCTCTCTTCCCCCCACTCGCGCTCTCTCTTCCCCCCACTCGCTCTCTCTCTTCCCCATGCTCGCTCTCTTTCTTCCCCCCACTCGCTCTCTCTCTTCCCCCAGTCGCTCTCTCTCTTCCCCCGACTCGCTCTCTCGCTTCCCCCCACTCGCTCTCTCTCTTACCCCCACTCGCTCTCTCTCTTACCCCCACTTGCTCTCCCTCTTCCGCCCACTGGCACTCTCTCTTCCCCCCGCTCGCTCTCTCTCTCTCTTCCCCCCAGTCACTCCCTCTCTCTCTTCTCCCCAGTCGCTCCCTATCTCTCTTCCCCCCACTTGCTCTCTCTCTTCCCCCAGTCGCTCTCTCTCTTCCCCCCAGTCGCTCTCTCTCTTCCCCCAGTCGCTCTCTCTCTTCCCCCCAGTCGCTCTCCCTCTTCCCCTCAGTCTCTCTCTCTCTTCCCCCCCAGTCGCTCTCTCTCTTCCCCCCCAGTCGCTCTCTCTCTTCCCCCCCAGTCGCTCTCTCTCTTCCCCCCAGTCGCTCTCCCTCTTCCCCCCAGTCGCTCTCTCTCTTCCCCCCAGTCGCTCTCTCTCTTCCCCCCACTCGCTCTCTCTCTTCCCCCCGCTCGCCCTCTCTCTTCCCCCCACTCGCCCTCTCTCTTCCCCCCACTCGCCCTCTCTCTTTCCCCCACTCGCTCTCTCTCTTCCCCCCACTCACTCTCTCTCTTCCCCATACTCGCTCTCTCTCTTCCCCCCACTCGCTCTCTCTCTTCCCCCCCAGTCGCTCTCTCTCTTCCCCCACGTCACGCTCTCACTTCCCCCCCAGTCGCTCTCTCTCTTCCCCCCCACTCGCTCTCTCTCTTCCCCCCCAGTCGCTCTCTCTCTTCCCCCCAGTCGCTCTCTCTCTTCCCCCCCAGTCGCTCTCTCTCTTCCCCCCCAGTCGCTCTCTCTCTTCCCCCCCAGTCGCTCCCTCTCTTCCCCCCAGTCGCGCTCTCTCTTCCCCCCAGTCGCGCTCTCTCTTCCCCCCAGTCGCGCTCTCTCTTCCCCCCAGTCGCGCTTTCTCTTCCCCCCAGTCGCGCTCTCTCTTCCCCCCAGTCGCGCTCTCTCTTCCCCCCAGTCGCGCTCTCTCTTCCCCCCAGTCGCGCTCTCTCTTCCCCCCAGTCGCGCTCTCTCTTCCCCCCAGTTGCGCTCCCTCTTCCCCCCAGTCGCGCTCTCTCTTCCCCCCAGTCGCGCTCTCTCTTCCCCCCAGTCGCGCTCTCTCTTCCCCCCAGTCACGCTCTCTCTTCCCCCCAGTCGCGCTCTCTCTTCCCCCAGTCGCGCTCTCTCTTCCCCCCAGTCGCGCTCTCTCTTACCCCCAGTCGCGCTCTCTCTTCCACCCAGTCGTGCTCTCTCTTCCCCCCAGTCGCGCTCTCTCTTCCCCCCAGTTGCGCTCTCTCTTCCCCCAGTCGCGCTCTCTCTTCCCCCCAGTCGCGCTCTCTCTTCCCCCCAGTCGCGCTCTCTCTTACCCCCAGTCGCGCTCTCTCTTCCACCCAGTCGCGCTCTCTCTTCCCCCCCAGTCGCGCTCTCTCTTCCCCCCAGTCGCGCTCTCTCTTCCCCCAGTCGCGCTCTCTCTTCCCCCCAGTCGCGCTCTCTCTTCCCCCCAGTCGCGCTCTCTCTTCCCCCCGGTCGCGCTCTCTCTTCCCCCCAGTCGCGCTCTCTCTTCCCCCCAGTCGCGCTCTCTCTTCCCCCCAGTCGCGCTCTCTCTTCCCCCCAGTCGCGCTCTCTCTTCCCCCCAGTCGCGCTCTCTCTTCCCCCCAGTCGCGCTCTCTCTTCCCCCCAGTCACGCTCTCTCTTCCTCCCAGTCGCGCTCTCTCTTCCCCCCAGTCGCGCTCTCTCTTCCCCCTCAGTCGCGCTCTCTATACCCCCCAGTCGCGCTCTCTCTTCACCTCAGTCGCGCTCTCTCTTCCCCCCAGTCGCGCTCTCTCTTCCCTCCAGTCGCGCTCTCTCTTCCCCCAAGTCGCTCTCTCTCTTCCCCCCCACTCGCGCTCTCTCTTTTCCCCATCTCGCGCTCTCTCTTCCCCCCACTCGCGCTCTCTCTCCCCCCACTCGCGCTCTCTCTCCCCCCACTCTCTCTCTCTCTTCCCCCCACTCGCTCTCTCTCTTCCCCCCACTCGCTCTCTCTCTTCCCCCCAGTCGCTCTCTCTCTTCCCCCCACTCGCTCTCTCTCTTCCCCCCACTCGCTCTCTCTTCCCCCCGCTCGCTCTCTCTCTTCCCCCCCACTCGCTCTCTCTCTTCCCCCCCATTCGCTCTCACTCTTCCCCCCTCTCGCTCTCTCTCTTCCCCCCACTCGCTCTCTGTCTTCCCCCTCTCGCTCTCTCTCTTCCACCCACTCCCTCACTCTCTTCCCCCCAGTCGCTCTCTCTCTTCCCCCCCAGTCGCTCTCTCTCTTCCCCCCCAGTCGCTCTCTCTCTTCCCCCCAGTCGCTCTCTCTCTTCCCCCCCAGTCGCGCTCTCTCTTCCCCCCAGCCGCGCTCTCTCTTCCCCCCAGTCGCGCTCCCTCTTCCCCCCCAGTCGCGCTCTCTCTTCCCCCCAGTCGCGCTCTCTCTTCCCCCCAGTCGCGCTCTCTCTTCCCCCCAGTCGCGCTCTCTCTTCCCCCCAGTCGCGCTCTCTCTTCCCCCCAGTCGCGCTCTCTCTTCCCCCCAGTCGCGCTCTCTCTTCCCCCCAGTCGCGCTCTCTCTTCCCCCCAGTCGCGCTCTCTCTTCCCCCCAGTCGCGCTCTCTCTTCCCCCCCAGTCGCGCTCTCTATACCCCCCACTCGCCCTCTCTCTTTCCCTCAGTCGCTCTCTCTCTTCCCCCCACTCGCTCTCTCTCTTCCCCATACTCGCTCTCTTTCTTCCCCCCACTCGCTCTCTCTCTTCCCCCCCAGTCGCTCTCTCTCTTCCCCCCCGTCGCGCTCTCTCTTCCCCCCCAGTCGCTCTCTCTCTTCCCCCCCAGTCGCTCTCTCTCTTCCCCCCCTGTCGCTCTCTCTCTTCCCCCCACTCGCTCTCTCTCTTCCCCCCAGTCGCGCTCTCTCTTCCCCCCAGTCGCGTTCTCTCTTCCCCCCAGTCGCGCTCTCTCTTCGCCCCAGTCGCGCTCTCTCTTCCCCCCAGTCGCGCTCTCTCTTCCCCCCAGTCGCGCTCTCTCTTCCCCCCAGTCGCGCTCTCTCTTCCCCCCAGTCGCGCTCTCTCTTCCCCCCAGTCGCGCTCTCTCTTCCCCCCAGTCGCGCTCTCTCTTCCCCCCAGTCGCGCTCTCTCTTCCCCCCAGTCGCGCTCTCTCTTCCCCCCCAGTCGCGCTCTCTATACCCCCCAGTCGCGCTCTCTCTTCACCTCAGTCGCGCTCTCTCTTCCCCCCAGTCGCGCTCTCTCTTCCCTCCAGTCGCGCTCTCTCTTCCCCCAAGTCGCTCTCTCTCTTCCCCCCCACTCGCGCTCTCTCTTTTCCCCATCTCGCGCTCTCTCTTCCCCCCACTCGCGCTCTCTCTCCCCCCACTCGCGCTCTCTCTCCCCCCACTCTCTCTCTCTCTTCCCCCCACTCGCTCTCTCTCTTCCCCCCACTCGCTCTCTCTCTTCCCCCCAGTCGCTCTCTCTCTTCCCCCCACTCGCTCTCTCTCTTCCCCCCACTCGCTCTCTTTCTTCCCCCCACTTGCTCTCTCTCTTCCCCCCACTCGCTCTCTCTCTTCCCCCCCATTCGCTCTCACTCTTCCCCCCTCTCGCTCTCTCTCTTCCCCCCACTCGCTCTCTGTCTTCCCCCTCTCGCTCTCTCTCTTCCACCCACTCCCTCTCTCTCTTCCCCCCAGTCGCTCTCTCTCTTCCCCCCCAGTCGCTCTCTCTCTTCCCCCCCAGTCGCTCTCTCTCTTCCCCCCCAGTCGCTCTCTCTCTTCCCCCCCAGTCGCGCTCTCTCTTCCCCCCAGCCGCGCTCTCTCTTCCCCCCAGTCGCGCTCTCTCTTCCCCCCAGTCGCGCTCTCTCTTCCCCCCAGTCGCGCTCTCACTTCCCCCCCAGTCGCGCTCTCTCTTCCCCCCCAGTCGCGCTCTCTCTTCCCCCCAGTCGCGCTCTCTCTTCCCCCCAGTCGCGCTCTCTCTTCCCCCCAGTCGCGCTGTCTCTTCCCCCCAGTCGCGCTCTCTCTTCCCCCCAGTCGCGCTCTCCCTTCCCCCCAGTCGCTCTCTCTCTTCCCCCCAGTCGCGCTCTCTCTTCCCCCCAGTCGCGCTCTCTCTTTCCCCCACTCGCTCTCTCTCTTCACCCCACTCGCTCGCTCTCTTCCCCCCACTCGCTCTCTCTCTTCCCCCCCATTCGCTCTCACTCTTTCCCCCTCTCGCTCTCTCTCTTCCCCCCACTCACTCTCTGTCTTCCCCCCTCTCGCTCTCTCTCTTCCACCCACTCCCTCTCTCTCTTCCCCCCAGTCGCTCTCTCTCTTCCCTCTCTCGCTCTCTCTCTTCCACCAGCTCCCTCTCTTCCCCCCAGTCGCTCTCTCTCTTCCCCCGACTCGCTCTCTCTCTTCCCCCACTCGCTCTCTCCCTTCCCCCCACTCGCTCACTCTCTTCCCCCACTCGCTCTCTCTCTTCCCCCACTCGCTCTCTCTCTTCCCCCACTCGCTCTCTCTCTTCCCCCCACTCGCTCTCTCTCTTCCCCCCCAGTCGCTCTCTCTCTTCCCCCCACTCGCCCTCTCTCTTCCCCCCACTCGCCCTCTCTCTTCCCCCCACTCGCGCTCTCTCTTCCCCCCACTCGCTCTCTCTCTTCCCCATGCTCGCTCTTTTTGTTCCCCCCACTCGCTCTCTCTCTTCCCCCAGTCGCTCTCTCTCTTCCCCCGACTCGCTCTCTCGCTTCCCCCCACTCGCTCTCTCTCTTACCCCCACTCGCTCTCTCTCTTACCCCCACTTGCTCTCCCTCTTCCGCCCACTGGCACTCTCTCTTCCCCCCGCTCGCTCTCTCTCTCTCTTCCCCCCAGTCACTCCCTCTCTCTCTTCTCCCCAGTCGCTCCCTATCTCTCTTCCCCCCACTTGCTCTCTCTCTTCCCCCAGTCGCTCTCTCTCTTCCCCCCAGTCGCTCTCTCTCTTCCCCCAGTCGCTCTCTCTCTTCCCCCCAGTCGCTCTCCCTCTTCCCCTCAGTCTCTCTCTCTCTTCCCCCCCAGTCGCTCTCTCTCTTCCCCCCCAGTCGCTCTCTCTCTTCCCCCCCAGTCGCTCTCTCTCTTCCCCCCAGTCGCTCTCCCTCTTCCCCCCAGTCGCTCTCTCTCTTCCCCCCAGTCGCTCTCTCTCTTCCCCCCACTCGCTCTCTCTCTTCCCCCCGCTCGCCCTCTCTCTTCCCCCCACTCGCCCTCTCTCTTCCCCCCACTCGCCCTCTCTCTTTCCCCCACTCGCTCTCTCTCTTCCCCCCACTCACTCTCTCTCTTCCCCATACTCGCTCTCTCTCTTCCCCCCACTCGCTCTCTCTCTTCCCCCCCAGTCGCTCTCTCTCTTCCCCCACGTCACGCTCTCACTTCCCCCCCAGTCGCTCTCTCTCTTCCCCCCCAGTCGCTCTCTCTCTTCCCCCCCAGTCGCTCTCTCTCTTCCCCCCAGTCGCTCTCTCTCTTCCCCCCCAGTCGCTCTCTCTCTTCCCCCCCAGTCGCTCTCTCTCTTCCCCCCCAGTCGCTCCCTCTCTTCCCCCCAGTCGCGCTCTCTCTTCCCCCCAGTCGCGCTCTCTCTTCCCCCCAGTCGCGCTCTCTCTTCCCCCCAGTCGCGCTTTCTCTTCCCCCCAGTCGCGCTCTCTCTTCCCCCCAGTCGCGCTCTCTCTTCCCCCCAGTCGCGCTCTCTCTTCCCCCCAGCCGCGCTCTCTCTTCCCCCCAGTCGCGCTCTCTCTTCCCCCCAGTCGCGCTCCCTCTTCCCCCCAGTCGCGCTCTCTCTTCCCCCCAGTCGCGCTCTCTCTTCACCCCAGTCGCGCTCTCTCTTCCCCCCAGTCACGCTCTCTCTTCCCCCCAGTCGCGCTCTCTCTTCCCCCAGTCGCGCTCTCTCTTCCCCCCAGTCGCGCTCTCTCTTACCCCCAGTCGCGCTCTCTCTTCCACCCAGTCGTGCTCTCTCTTCCCCCCAGTCGCGCTCTCTCTTCCCCCCAGTTGCGCTCTCTCTTCCCCCAGTCGCGCTCTCTCTTCCCCCCAGTCGCGCTCTCTCTTCCCCCCAGTCGCGCTCTCTCTTACCCCCAGTCGCGCTCTCTCTTCCACCCAGTCGCGCTCTCTCTTCCCCCCCAGTCGCGCTCTCTCTTCCCCCCAGTCGCGCTCTCTCTTCCCCCAGTCGCGCTCTCTCTTCCCCCCAGTCGCGCTCTCTCTTCCCCCCAGTCGCGCTCTCTCTTCCCCCCGGTCGCGCTCTCTCTTCCCCCCAGTCGCGCTCTCTCTTCCCCCCAGTCGCGCTCTCTCTTCCCCCCAGTCGCGCTCTCTCTTCCCCCCAGTCGCGCTCTCTCTTCCCCCCAGTCGCGCTCTCTCTTCCCCCCAGTCGCGCTCTCTCTTCCCCCCAGTCACGCTCTCTCTTCCTCCCAGTCGCGCTCTCTCTTCCCCCCAGTCGCGCTCTCTCTTCCCCCCAGTCGCTCTCTCTCTTCCCCCCAGTCGCTCTCTCTCTTCCCCCCAGTCGCGCTCCCTCTTCCCCCCCAGTCGCGCTCTCTCTTCCCCCCAGTCGCGCTCTCTCTTCCCCCCAGTCGCGCTCTCTCTTCCCCCCAGTCGCGCTCTCTCTTCCCCCCAGTCGCGCTCTCTCTTCCCCCCAGTCGCGCTCTCTCTTCCCCCCAGTCGCGCTCTCTCTTCCCCCCCAGTCGCGCTCTCTATACCCCCCACTCGCCCTCTCTCTTTCCCTCAGTCGCTCTCTCTCTTCCCCCCACTCGCTCTCTCTCTTCCCCATACTCGCTCTCTTTCTTCCCCCCACTCGCTCTCTCTCTTCCCCCCCAGTCGCTCTCTCTCTTCCCCCCCGTCGCGCTCTCTCTTCCCCCCCAGTCGCTCTCTCTCTTCCCCCCCAGTCGCTCTCTCTCTTCCCCCCCTGTCGCTCTCTCTCTTCCCCCCACTCGCTCTCTCTCTTCCCCCCAGTCACGCTCTCTCTTCCCCCCAGTCGCGCTCTCTCTTCCCCCTAGTCGCGCTCTCTCTTCCCCCCAGTCGCGCTCTCTCTTCCCCCCAGCCGCGCTCCCTCTTCCCCCCAGTCGCGCTCTCTCTTCCCCCCAGTCGCGCTCTCTCTTCCCCCCCAGTCGCGCTCTCTCTTCCCCCCAGTCGCGCTCTCTCTTCCCCCCAGTCGCGCTCTCTCTTCCCCCCAGTCGCGCTCTCTCTTCCCCCCAGTCGCGCTCTCTCTTCCCCCCAGTCGCGCTCTCTCTTCCCCCCAGTCGCGCTCTCTCTTCCCCCCAGTCGCGCTCTCTCTTCCCCCCAGTCGCGCTCTCTCTTCCCCCCAGTCGCGCTCTCTCTTCCCCCCAGTCGCGCTCTCTCTTCCCCCCAGTCGCGCTCTCTCTTCCCCCCCAGTCGCGCTCTCTATACCCCCCAGTCGCGCTCTCTCTTCACCTCAGTCGCGCTCTCTCTTCCCCCCAGTCGCGCTCTCTCTTCCCTCCAGTCGCGCTCTCTCTTCCCCCAAGTCGCTCTCTCTCTTCCCCCCACTCGCGCTCTCTCTTTTCCCCATCTCGCGCTCTCTCTTCCCCCCACTCGCGCTCTCTCTCCCCCCACTCGCGCTCTCTCTCCCCCCACTCTCTCTCTCTCTTCCCCCCACTCGCTCTCTCTCTTCCCCCCACTCGCTCTCTCTCTTCCCCCCAGTCGCTCTCTCTCTTCCCCCCACTCGCTCTCTCTCTTCCCCCCACTCGCTCTCTCTCTTCCCCCCACTCGCTCTCTCTCTTCCCCCCCACTCGCTCTCTCTCTTCCCCCCCATTCGCTCTCACTCTTCCCCCCTCTCGCTCTCTCTCTTCCCCCCACTCGCTCTCTGTCTTCCCCCTCTCGCTCTCTCTCTTCCACCCACTCCCTCTCTCTCTTCCCCCCAGTCGCTCTCTCTCTTCCCCCCCAGTCGCTCTCTCTCTTCCCCCCCAGTCGCTCTCTCTCTTCCCCCCCAGTCGCTCTCTCTCTTCCCCCCCAGTCGCGCTCTCTCTTCCCCCCAGCCGCGCTCTCTCTTCCCCCCAGTCGCGCTCTCTCTTCCCCCCAGTCGCGCTCTCTCTTCCCCCCAGTCGCGCTCTCTCTTCCCCCCCAGTCGCGCTCTCTCTTCCCCCCCAGTCGCGCTCTCTCTTCCCCCCAGTCGCGCTCTCTCTTCCCCCCAGTCGCGCTCTCTCTTCCCCCCAGTCGCGCTGTCTCTTCCCCCCAGTCGCGCTCTCTCTTCCCCCCAGTCGCGCTCTCCCTTCCCCCCAGTCGCTCTCTCTCTTCCCCCCAGTCGCGCTCTCTCTTCCCCCCAGTCGCGCTCTCTCTTTCCCCCACTCGCTCTCTCTCTTCACCCCACTCGCTCGCTCTCTTCCCCCCACTCGCTCTCTCTCTTCCCCCCCATTCGCTCTCACTCTTTCCCCCTCTCGCTCTCTCTCTTCCCCCCACTCACTCTCTGTCTTCCCCCCTCTCGCTCTCTCTCTTCCACCCACTCCCTCTCTCTCTTCCCCCCAGTCGCTCTCTCTCTTCCCCCTCTCGCTCTCTCTCTTCCACCAGCTCCCTCTCTTCCCCCCAGTCGCTCTCTCTCTTCCCCCGACTCGCTCTCTCTCTTCCCCCACTCGCTCTCTCCCTTCCCCCCACTCGCTCACTCTCTTCCCCCCACTCGCTCTCTCTCTTCCCCCACTCGCTCTCTCTCTTCCCCCACTCGCTCTCTCTCTTCCCCCCACTCGCTCTCTCTCTTCCCCCCCAGTCGCTCTCTCTCTTCCCCCCACTCGCCCTCTCTCTTCCCCCCACTCGCCCTCTCTCTTCCCCCCACTCGCGCTCTCTCTTCCCCCCACTCGCTCTCTCTCTTCCCCATGCTCGCTCTCTTTCTTCCCCCCACTCGCTCTCTCTCTTCCCCCAGTCGCTCTCTCTCTTCCCCCGACTCGCTCTCTCGCTTCCCCCCACTCGCTCTCTCTCTTACCCCCACTCGCTCTCTCTCTTACCCCCACTTGCTCTCCCTCTTCCGCCCACTGGCACTCTCTCTTCCCCCCGCTCGCTCTCTCTCTCTCTTCCCCCCAGTCACTCCCTCTCTCTCTTCTCCCCAGTCGCTCCCTATCTCTCTTCCCCCCACTTGCTCTCTCTCTTCCCCCAGTCGCTCTCTCTCTTCCCCCCAGTCGCTCTCTCTCTTCCCCCAGTCGCTCTCTCTCTTCCCCCCAGTCGCTCTCCCTCTTCCCCTCAGTCTCTCTCTCTCTTCCCCCCCAGTCGCTCTCTCTCTTCCCCCCCAGTCGCTCTCTCTCTTCCCCCCCAGTCGCTCTCTCTCTTCCCCCCAGTCGCTCTCCCTCTTCCCCCCAGTCGCTCTCTCTCTTCCCCCCAGTCGCTCTCTCTCTTCCCCCCACTCGCTCTCTCTCTTCCACCCGCTCGCCCTCTCTCTTCCCCCCACTCGCCCTCTCTCTTCCCCCCACTCGCCCTCTCTCTTTCCCCCACTCGCTCTCTCTCTTCCCCCCACTCACTCTCTCTCTTCCCCATACTCGCTCTCTCTCTTCCCCCCACTCGCTCTCTCTCTTCCCCCCCAGTCGCTCTCTCTCTTCCCCCACGTCACGCTCTCACTTCCCCCCCAGTCGCTCTCTCTCTTCCGCCCCAGTCGCTCTCTCTCTTCCCCCCCAGTCGCTCTCTCTCTTCCCCCCAGTCGCTCTCTCTCTTCCCCCCCAGTCGCTCTCTCTCTTCCCCCCCAGTCGCTCTCTCTCTTCCCCCCCAGTCGCTCCCTCTCTTCCCCCCAGTCGCGCTCTCTCTTCCCCCCAGTCGCGCTCTCTCTTCCCCCCAGTCGCGCTCTCTCTTCCCCCCAGTCGCGCTTTCTCTTCCCCCCAGTCGCGCTCTCTCTTCCCCCCAGTCGCGCTCTCTCTTCCCCCCAGTCGCGCTCTCTCTTCCCCCCAGTCGCGCTCTCTCTTCCCCCCAGTCGCGCTCTCTCTTCCCCCCAGTCGCGCTCCCTCTTCCCCCCAGTCGCGCTCTCTCTTCCCCCCAGTCGCGCTCTCTCTTCCCCCCAGTCGCGCTCTCTCTTCCCCCCAGTCGCGCTCTCTCTTCCCCCAGTCGCGCTCTCTCTTCCCCCCAGTCGCGCTCTCTCTTACCCCCAGTCGCGCTCTCTCTTCCACCCAGTCGTGCTCTCTCTTCCCTCCAGTCGCGCTCTCTCTTCCCCCAAGTCGCTCTCTCTCTTCCCCCCCACTCGCGCTCTCTCTTTTCCCCATCTCGCGCTCTCTCTTCCCCCCACTCGCGCTCTCTCTCCCCCCACTCGCGCTCTCTCTCCCCCCACTCTCTCTCTCTCTTCCCCCCACTCGCTCTCTCTCTTCCCCCCACTCGCTCTCTCTCTTCCCCCCAGTCGCTCTCTCTCTTCCCCCCACTCGCTCTCTCTCTTCCCCCCACTCGCTCTCTCTCTTCCCCCCACTCGCTCTCTCTCTTCCCCCCCACTCGCTCTCTCTCTTCCCCCCCATTCGCTCTCACTCTTCCCCCCTCTCGCTCTCTCTCTTCCCCCCACTCGCTCTCTGTCTTCCCCCTCTCGCTCTCTCTCTTCCACCCACTCCCTCTCTCTCTTCCCCCCAGTCGCTCTCTCTCTTCCCCCCCAGTCGCTCTCTCTCTTCCCCCCCAGTCGCTCTCTCTCTTCCCCCCCAGTCGCTCTCTCTCTTCCCCCCAGTCGCGCTCTCTCTTCCCCCCAGCCGCGCTCTCTCTTCCCCCCAGTCGCGCTCTCTCTTCCCCCCAGTCGCGCTCTCTCTTCCCCCCAGTCGCGCTCTCTCTTCCCCCCCAGTCGCGCTCTCTCTTCCCCCCCAGTCGCGCTCTCTCTTCCCCCCAGTCGCGCTCTCTCTTCCCCCCAGTCGCGCTCTCTCTTCCCCCCAGTCGCGCTGTCTCTTCCCCCCAGTCGCGCTCTCTCTTCCCCCCAGTCGCGCTCTCCCTTCCCCCCAGTCGCTCTCTCTCTTCCCCCCAGTCGCGCTCTCTCTTCCCCCCAGTCGCGCTCTCTCTTTCCCCCACTCGCTCTCTCTCTTCACCCCACTCGCTCGCTCTCTTCCCCCCACTCGCTCTCTCTCTTCCCCCCCATTCGCTCTCACTCTTTCCCCCTCTCGCTCTCTCTCTTCCCCCCACTCACTCTCTGTCTTCCCCCCTCTCGCTCTCTCTCTTCCACCCACTCCCTCTCTCTCTTCCCCCCAGTCGCTCTCTCTCTTCCCCCTCTCGCTCTCTCTCTTCCACCAGCTCCCTCTCTTCCCCCCAGTCGCTCTCTCTCTTCCCCCGACTCGCTCTCTCTCTTCCCCCACTCGCTCTCTCCCTTCCCCCCACTCGCTCACTCTCTTCCCCCCACTCGCTCTCTCTCTTCCCCCACTCGCTCTCTCTCTTCCCCCACTCGCTCTCTCTCTTCCCCCCACTCGCTCTCTCTCTTCCCCCCCAGTCGCTCTCTCTCTTCCCCCCACTCGCCCTCTCTCTTCCCCCCACTCGCCCTCTCTCTTCCCCCCACTCGCGCTCTCTCTTCCCCCCACTCGCTCTCTCTCTTCCCCATGCTCGCTCTCTTTCTTCCCCCCACTCGCTCTCTCTCTTCCCCCAGTCGCTCTCTCTCTTCCCCCGACTCGCTCTCTCGCTTCCCCCCACTCGCTCTCTCTCTTACCCCCACTCGCTCTCTCTCTTA
Organism: Somniosus microcephalus; assembly: GCF_052327205.1. NCBI lineage: Eukaryota > Metazoa > Chordata > Chondrichthyes > Squaliformes > Somniosidae > Somniosus > Somniosus microcephalus. The sequence goes on from NW_028226782.1 coordinate 20,345, forward strand.
CCCCCACTTGCTCTCCCTCTTCCGCCCACTGGCACTCTCTCTTCCCCCCGCTCGCTCTCTCTCTCTCTTCCCCCCAGTCACTCCCTCTCTCTCTTCTCCCCAGTCGCTCCCTATCTCTCTTCCCCCCACTTGCTCTCTCTCTTCCCCCAGTCCGCTCTCTCTCTTCCCCCCAGTCGCTCTCTCTCTTCCCCCAGTCGCTCTCTCTCTTCCCCCCAGTCGCTCTCCCTCTTCCCCTCAGTCTCTCTCTCTCTTCCCCCCCAGTCGCTCTCTCTCTTCCCCCCCAGTCGCTCTCTCTCTTCCCCCCCAGTCGCTCTCTCTCTTCCCCCCAGTCGCTCTCCCTCTTCCCCCCAGTCGCTCTCTCTCTTCCCCCCAGTCGCTCTCTCTCTTCCCCCCACTCGCTCTCTCTCTTCCACCCGCTCGCCCTCTCTCTTCCCCCCACTCGCCCTCTCTCTTCCCCCCACTCGCCCTCTCTCTTTCCCCCACTCGCTCTCTCTCTTCCCCCCACTCACTCTCTCTCTTCCCCATACTCGCTCTCTCTCTTCCCCCCACTCGCTCTCTCTCTTCCCCCCCAGTCGCTCTCTCTCTTCCCCCACGTCACGCTCTCACTTCCCCCCCAGTCGCTCTCTCTCTTCCGCCCCAGTCGCTCTCTCTCTTCCCCCCCAGTCGCTCTCTCTCTTCCCCCCAGTCGCTCTCTCTCTTCCCCCCAGTCGCGCTCTCTCTTCCCCCCAGTCGCGCTCTCTCTTCCCCCCAGCCGCGCTCTCTCTTCCCCCCAGTCGCGCTCTCTCTTCCCCCCAGTCGCGCTCCCTCTTCCCCCCAGTCGCGCTCTCTCTTCCCCCCAGTCGCGCTCTCTCTTCCCCCAGTCGCGCTCTCTCTTCCCCCCAGTCGCGCTCTCTCTTCCCCCAGTCGCGCTCTCTCTTCCCCCCAGTCGCGCTCTCTCTTACCCCAGTCGCGCTCTCTCTTCCACCCAGTCGTGCTCTCTCTTCCCCCCAGTCGCGCTCTCTCTTCCCCCCAGTTGCGCTCTCTCTTCCCCCAGTCGCGCTCTCTCTTCCCCCCAGTCGCGCTCTCTCTTCCCCCCAGTCGCGCTCTCTCTTACCCCCAGTCGCGCTCTCTCTTCCACCCAGTCGCGCTCTCTCTTCCCCCCCAGTCGCGCTCTCTCTTCCCCCCAGTCGCGCTCTCTCTTCCCCCAGTCGCGCTCTCTCTTCCCCCCAGTCGCGCTCTCTCTTCCCCCCAGTCGCGCTCTCTCTTCCCCCCGGTCGCGCTCTGTCTTCCCCCCAGTCGCGCTCTCTCTTCCCCCCAGTCGCGCTCTCTCTTCCCCCCAGTCGCGCTCTCTCTTCCCCCAGTCGCGCTCTCTCTTCCCCCCAGTCGCGCTCTCTCTTCCCCCCAGTCGCGCTCTCTCTTCCCCCCAGTCACGCTCTCTCTTCCTCCCAGTCGCGCTCTCTCTTCCCCCCAGTCGCGCTCTCTCTTCCCCCCCAGTCGCGCTCTCTATACCCCCCAGTCGCGCTCTCTCTTCACCTCAGTCGCGCTCTCTCTTCCCCCCAGTCGCGCTCTCTCTTCCCTCCAGTCGCGCTCTCTCTTCCCCCAAGTCGCTCTCTCTCTTCCCCCCCACTCGCGCTCTCTCTTTTCCCCATCTCGCGCTCTCTCTTCCCCCCACTCGCGCTCTCTCTTCCCCCCAGTCGCTCTCTCTCTTCCCCCCACTCGCTCTCTCTCTTCCCCCCACTCGCTCTCTCTTCCCCCCGCTCGCTCTCTCTCTTCCCCCCCACTCGCTCTCTCTCTTCCCCCCCATTCGCTCTCACTCTTCCCCCCTCTCGCTCTCTCTCTTCCCCCCACTCGCTCTCTGTCTTCCCCCTCTCGCTCTCTCTCTTCCACCCCACTCCCTCACTCTCTTCCCCCCAGTCGCTCTCTCTCTTCCCCCCCCAGTCGCTCTCTCTCTTCCCCCCCAGTCGCTCTCTCTCTTCCCCCCCAGTCGCTCTCTCTCTTCCCCCCCAGTCGCGCTCTCTCTTCCCCCCAGCCGCGCTCTCTCTTCCCCCCAGTCGCGCTCCCTCTTCCCCCCCAGTCGCGCTCTCTCTTCCCCCCAGTCGCGCTCTCTCTTCCCCCCAGTCGCGCTCTCTCTTCCCCCCAGTCGCGCTCTCTCTTCCCCCAGTCGCGCTGTCTCTTCCCCCCAGTCGCGCTCTCTCTTCCCCCCAGTCGCGCTCTCCCTTCCCCCCAGTCGCTCTCTCTCTTCCCCCCAGTCGCGCTCTCTCTTCCCCCCAGTCGCGCTCTCTCTTTCCCCCACTCGCTCTCTCTCTTCCCCCCACTCGCTCGCTCTCTTCCCCCCCACTCACTCTCTCTCTTCCCCCCCATTCGCTCTCACTCTTTCCCCCTCTCGCTCTCTCTCTTCCCCCCACTCACTCTCTGTCTTCCCCCCTCTCGCTCTCTCTCTTCCACCCACTCCCTCTCTCTCTTCCCCCCAGTCGCTCTCTCTCTTCCCCCTCTCGCTCTCTCTCTTCCACCCGCTCCCTCTCTTCCCCCCAGTCGCTCTCTCTCTTCCCCCGACTCGCTCTCTCTCTTCCCCCACTCGCTCTCTCCCTTCCCCCCACTCGCTCACTCTCTTCCCCCCACTCGCTCTCTCTCTTCCCCCCACTCGCTCTCTCTCTTCCCCCCACTCGCTCTCTCTCTTCCCCCCACTCGCTCTCTCTCTTCCCCCCCAGTCGCTCTCTCTCTTCCCCCCACTCGCCCTCTCTCTTCCCCCCACTCGCCCTCTCTCTTCCCCCCACTCGCGCTCTCTCTTCCCCCCACTCGCTCTCTCTCTTCCCCATGCTCGCTCTCTTTCTTCCCCCCACTCGCTCTCTCTCTTCCCCAGTCGCTCTCTCTCTTCCCCCGACTCGCTCTCTCGCTTCCCCCCACTCGCTCTCTCTCTTACCCCCACTCGCTCTCTCTCTTACCCCCACTTGCTCTCCCTCTTCCGCCCACTGGCTCTCTCTCTTCCCCCCGCTCGCTCTCTCTCTCTCTTCCCCCCAGTCACTCCCTCTCTCTCTTCTCCCCAGTCGCTCCCTATCTCTCTTCCCCCCACTTGCTCTCTCTCTTCCCCCGTCGCTCTCTCTCTTCCCCCAGTCGCTCTCTCTCTTCCACCCAGTCGCTCTCCCTCTTCCCCTCAGTCTCGCTCTCTCTTCCCCCAAATTCTCTCTCTCTCTTCCCCCCCAGTCGCTCTCTCTCTTTCCCCCAGTCGCTCTCTCTCTTCCCCCCAGTCGCTCTCCCTCTTCCCCCCAGTCGCTCTCTCTCTTCCCCCCAGTCGCTCTCTCTCTTCCCCCCACTCGCTCTCTCTCTTCCACCCGCTCGCCCTCTCTCTTCCCCCCACTCGCCCTCTCTCTTCCCCCCACTCGCCCTCTCTCTTTCCCCCACTCGCACTCTCTCTTTCCCCCACTCACTCTCTCTCTTCCCCATACTCGCTCTCTCTCTTCCCCCCACTCGCTCTCCTCTCTTCCCCCCCAGTCGCTCTCTCTCTTCCCCCACGTCACGCTCTCACTTCCCCCCCAGTCGCTCTCTCTCTTCCCCCCCAGTCGCTCTCTCTCTTCCCCCCTAGTCGCTCTCTCTCTTCCCCCCAGTCGCTCTCTCTCTTCCCCCCCAGTCGCTCTCTCTCTTCCCCCCCAGTCGCTCTCTCTCTTCCCCCCCAGTCGCTCCCTCTCTTCCCCCCAGTCGCGCTCTCTCTTCCCCCCAGTCGCGCTCTCTCTTGCCCACAGTCGCGCTCTCTCTTCCCCCCAGTCGCGCTCTCTCTTCCCCCCAGTCGCGCTCTCTCTTCCCCCCAGTCGCGCTCTCTCTTCCCCCCAGTCGCGCTCTCTCTTCCCCCCAGTCGCGCTCTCTCTTCCCCCCAGTCGCGCTCCCTCTTCCCCCCAGTCGCGCTCTCTCTTCCCCCCAGTCGCGCTCTCTCTTCCCCCAGTCGCGCTCTCTCTTCCCCCCAGTCACGCTCTCTCTTCCCCCCAGTCGCGCTCTCTCTTCCCCCCAGTCGCGCTCTCTCTTCCCCCCAGTCGCGCTCTCTCTTACCCCCAGTCGCGCTCTCTCTTCCACCCAGTCGTGCTCCCTCTTCCCCCCAGTCGCGCTCTCTCTTCCCCCCAGTTGCGCTCTCTCTTCCCCCAGTCGCGCTCTCTCTTCCCCCCAGTCGCGCTCTCTCTTCCCCCCGTCGCGCTCTCTCTTCCCCCCAGTCGCGCTCTCTCTTCCCCCCCAGTCGTGCTCCCTCTTCCCCCCAGTCGCGCTCCCTCTTCCCCCCAGTCGCGCTCCCCTCTTCCCCCCAGTCGCGCTCTCTCTTCCCCCCAGTCGCGCTCTCTCTTCCCCCCAGTCGCGCTCTCTCTTCCCCCCAGTCGCGCTCTCTCTTCCCCCCAGTCGCGCTCTCTCTTCCCCCCAGTCGCGCTCTCTCTTCCCCCCAGTGGCGCTCTCTCTTCCCCCCAGTCGCTCTCTCTCTTCCCCCCAGTCGCGCTCTCTCTTCCCCCCAGTTGCTCTCTCTCTTCCCCCCAGTCGCTCTCTCTCTTCCCCCCCCAGTCGCTCTCTCTCTTCCCCCCCAGTCGCTCTCTCTCTTCCCCCCCAGTCGCTCTCTCTCTTCCCCCCCAGTCGCGCTCTCTCTTCCCCCCAGTCGCGCTCTCTCTTCCCCCCAGTCGTGCTCTCTCTTCCCCCCAGTCGCGCTCACTCTTCCCCCCAGTCGCGCTCTCTCTTCCCCCAGTCGCTCTCTCTCTTCCCCCCAGTCGCGCTCTCGCTTCCCCCCAGTGGCGCTCTCTCTTCCCCCCAGTGGCGCTCTCTCTTCCCCCCAGTCGCGCTCTCTCTGCCCCCCAGTCGCGCTCTCTCTTCCCCCCAGTCGCGCTCTCTCTTCCCCCCAGTCGCGCTCTCTCTTCCCCGAATCGCGCTCTCTCTTCCCCCCTCTCGCTCTCTCTCTTCCACCCACTCCCTCTCTCTCTTCCCCCCAGTCGCTCTCTCTCTTCCCCCCTCTCGCTCTCTCTCTTCCACCCGCTCCCTCTCTTCCCCCTACTCGCTCTCTCTCTTCCCCCCCAGTCGCTCTCTCTCTACCCCCAGTCGCTCTCTCTCCTCCCCCCTGTCGCTCTCTCTCCTCCCCCCAGTCACTCTCTCTCTACCCCCCAGTCGCTCTCTCTCTTCCCCCTCAGTCGCTCTCTCTCTTCCCCCCAGTCGCTCTCTCTCTTCCCCCCAGTCGCTCTCTCTCTTCCCCCCCAGTCGCTCTCTCTCTTCCCCCCCAGTCGCTCTCTCTCTTCCCCCCCAGTCGCGCTCTCTCTTCCCCCCAGCCGCGCTCTCTCTTCCCCCCAGTCGCGCTCCCTCTTCCCCCCCAGTCGCGCTCTCTCTTCCCCCCAG